>NW_006921680.1:4711386-4713591 GCF_000298275.1 Orycteropus afer afer | reverse complement strand
CGCTATGAGTCGGGTCTGACTTGATGGCAAATAACAACAACAACAATAAATATATACATACAAATATGTGAAAATACTCTGGTTTGGGCCAATGTATCATCTCCTACTTGATTTCTCTTCCATCAGGATGAAAATAGGAAAATGAAGAATGAGATTGCTATATTTGTTCTCACATCTACAACCCATTATATCAAGAACTTTGTTGTTGTTATTATGTGCCGTCGAATCATCTCTGACTCATAGCGACCCTTCCTTAGGTTTCCAAGGCAATGTCTCTATGGAAGCAGATTGTCCAACCTTCCTTCCAAGGAGTGACTGGTGGGTTTGAACTGCCAACCTTCTGGTTAGCACTCAACTGCCTTAGGCAGTATGCCACCAGAGCTCCCTTAAAGAACTTTAGAATGGTTGAAATCAAATGAACTATCTTAGTCTGGAAGCTCCCCTGAAATATGTTCACCATGGGTGACCCTGATGGTATTTTAAATTCTAGTGGCATAAGCTCCAGCCTCACAACACACAAGCCACCACAGTACGACAAACTGAAAGACAAATGGTGGTAACAACTGCAGTATTGCAAATGTTATTAACTTATTTATCTCAATCACTTTTCATCTTGCCACTAGATGTGATTCAAGCATTGTGAAGCTTTCTGGAGACATTCACTTCATCAGACAAGAGTACCGGCAAATTGAGAAAGCAATTCAAGAGCTCATGTCTGCCCTGGAAATTGTTTCTAAGAACTTGGATATGAAGGTAATTGAAAACAGATGAAACTCTTATATTACTTATTATACTTTATATAAAGTATAATAAACCATTCAAGTGATAGCTATTTTAAATAATAGTTTTTCTCCCAAAGGGTTCAGATATGGCAATTATACGTATACACCATGAGTATGGTCAGTTCAATCAACAAATATTTAATGAGTGCCTCCTATGTTCCAACATAGCCACACATTTTAAGTGCATACTACTTGATTCCATCATTGCCATTAGTTTCTTACTCTCTGGGTTCTCCTCAAAGACTAGAGAACTGTGGGTTATATGCAAAATAATTTTCTACGGAAATTATTATTATTAAAAGTCAAAATCAAATGTGAGTTGATCACTTACATCCCTGCTTAAAACCTGCAATGGGTTATGTCTCTCACAAAGTATACACACATCTTTAGTCCTGGACATTTAAGGTCACATATACTTGGCTCCTGCTTATCTTTTCAGTTCATCCTTTTGCTTCCTGATTTACCCTTTATGTCCAGTTGCTACTAAACTACCCACAGGTCGGTTCTCATTAACACTAAGGTATTGAACATTCTTTAAACTTGTTCATGCTCTTTTCTCCCAGAAATGTCTTTCTCATCCTCCCAGACAATGGTTTAACTAAAATGGAGCCCAGTTTAAAGTCTTGTCTGCCCCACTTTGACATATATCTTGCATCAAACAAACATCTCCCTCTGAAGTCATTTTGGGCAGAGAAATGTGGAAATTCTTTGGGAAACGATAGATACGAAGTTCTAGTGTTTTGTTTATTTGGTAATGGGATCCAGTTTACCAACAGTAGAAGGTGCTACAGGGAGACAGTTTATTTCAGTTCCATCCAGTTTCCCTTGCCCTCCCTCCTACCCATCCATCTAATCAGTCCTAATTGTTGCTGTTGTTGGTATGTGCCGTTGAGTTGGACCTGCCTGACTCATAGCGACCCCTCCCTGGGTTTCCAAGGCAGTATCACTATGGAAGTAGATTGCCCCATCTTCATTCCGAGGAGTGGCTGGTGGCTTTGAACTGCCAGCCTTCTGCTTAGCAGTCAAGTGCCTTAAGCACTATGCTAATAGGGATTTTTTTTTTTTTCTTTTTTTGGTAGATTCTCTTAAATTTTTCAAGGAGCTCAATCATAGTAACAACAAATTTTATGGCTGGTTTTCTGGTAAAACCTCATGACTTTATTTTGTTACAGTCTTGATCAGAACTTCCAGAACACTATTAAATAAAAGTGGTCATAGAAGACAGCCTGTCTGGTTCTTGCTTATACTAGGAATGTCTCTGCCATTTGATGTTGACTTTGGTTTAATATGTTGTTGTTGTTTTTATGATGCTGTTGAGTCGTATCTGACTCATAGCAACCTCTCCTTGGGTTTCCAAGGCGGTATCACTATGGAAGTAGATTGCCCAACCTTCCTTCTGAGGAGTGGCTGGTGGGTTTGAACC
>NW_006921680.1:4709049-4711286 GCF_000298275.1 Orycteropus afer afer | reverse complement strand
TCTGGTTAGCAGTCAAGTGCCTTAGGCAATATGCTACCAGAGCTCCTTTGGTTTAATATAGATATGTTTAATCATGCTAAGGAAGCTTTTTTTTTTAATTATTGATTCCTACTTTACTTAGTTTTTATCAGGGCTAAACATTTAATTTTATCAAATGCATTTTAGACATCTATGCATACCTAAGTCACCATATTCAATTTCCAGCACTCACATGCATATGAGGTAATTGAGAATACCATGGCTTGGGTCAAGTGAACCATAGTTTTCAAAGTAACAGTTTTGCTCTTTAACACTTTAAAGAGATATTTTGCAAAAGATTTACCCAATACAATACATCATCTGATTTCTTGACTACTACTTTCATGGATGTTGATTATAGATCCAAGTAAAGGAAGTCCCTGAGAACATCAATCTTCTCTCCATTTATTATGATGCTGCTTATTGGTCTAGTTGTGAGGATTTTTGTTTTCTTTATGTTGAGGTGTAATCCACACTGAAGGCTGTAGTCTTTGATATTCACCAGTAAGGCTTCAAGTCTTGTTTGCTTTCAAAAAATAAAGCTGAGTCATCTGCATATCACAGGTTGTTAATGAGTCCTCCTCCAATCTTGATTTCACATCCCACAGATGTGGAAATTATCAAACAATATCATTAATATTGTAGGAAGTAAAATCTTACTGAAGATAATTTTAAAACAGTTGCAGGATTCACGGCAAGATGGCAGACTAGGCAGAAAGACTGCACAGACACTCTTCAACAAAGAAAAGGGAAACCAATTAACACAGACACTGAAGATAATCCTGGACCCCTGAGCCTTGAAGGGAAGGATATAGAAGTGGACTAAACCCCAACTAGTGAAGAATTTGCCTGAAAATACCAAAAACAGAGACAGACGGAGCTGCGGTCTGGCAGCGATCCTGAGCGATCCTGATGACACAGACAGCTTGGAGATTCCCGAGTGGTGGTAGAACCTAAGAATTAACCAAAAAATCAGCCCTGCCAGCCAGGGACTGCACGGAGGACTATGCATGGTGGCTGGGGAATAAATGGAGAAGGTGAAGAGAAAGGCGGGCTGAACTATGGACTTTTGCAGGTCCGAAGGGTGCCACCATTTTGAAGCTTTAAAAGTGGATTGACTATTTTGGATATTTAAAGAGACAGTGCTCTAGCAGATTCCTGGGGCTTAAGAACACGTTCTGCTTTCCAGCAATCTCAAGGACACTCCAGACCTGCAAGACTGAAAAGGTATGACGTTCCTCTCATTACTCTTATATCCCACACCCTCTTGGTGAACAGAGGTGTGGCCATCCCCCACTTGCACCTACATTCCAGGCCTATAGGAACTCTGTCACAGTCTGTGTGCTCAGATGGAGCCTGGGTGCCCTGCTCTGTACTCCAATTCTTTTCTTTTTTCTTTATCTTTTTTTTATTTTTATTTTTTCATTTCTCACTTTCTTTTTTCTGGTGATTAGTTTCCTTGTATTTGTCAGTTTTAAAACAGTTATTATTAATACCTTTGTTCTTTTTATTATTATTCTTAATCTTCCCCTCCCAGGTCCTAATTTTCAGCATTTTTTTCTTTTCCCTGTTCCTGGTTGAAATTTTTTTTTTTTAATTTAAGGTTTGTTTTGTTTTGTTTTGTTTTTTCCCCTTTTTTTTCCTCATGGTTAACCCCATTCCTTGTTTTTCTTTTTGCATTTTTCCCATTGTTTTCTTTCATTATTCTCCTTCTCTACTTTTTTTCTCTTAGTCCCTATCCCCAAATATTGCAGGTTTTCTTGTTTTTTCTTCTTCTTTTTCCCTTTTTGGCTACTGTTCCTGTGTGATTACATGGTGTATTTTTCATCCATGTGCTATTAGTTTTTTGATGGCCATTCAATTGTAATTTGTGTCTAACTGAGTGGGAGACAGCAACGGTTCCCATAAGACAAAATTACACCCACACCTCCTGTGACTTCACTTCCTGAGTGAGAGTCACTACCTCCTTCTCCATCAACAGGCCAACAATAAAAAAACCACCAAGAAGAGCCTGAATCACCCTTGGCTGCTCTTCACAAACAGTTAACAGAGATCTAAATAAAACAATGCCATGATGCATCGGAGACAACAGACCATCACAGTCCACACAAATAAGCAGGATAAAGTGGTAGAAACAAGGCAGCAGGATACAGACCCAGAACACATCCCTGAAGAAGAAGCAGCATTGGAACTCTCTGATAAGGAATTCAAAAGAATTA
>NW_006921680.1:4701527-4706358 GCF_000298275.1 Orycteropus afer afer | reverse complement strand
TGGACACTGGGAAGAGGTAACTATGAGGAGGAAGTGGGAGGGGAGCTGTTGCATTGTGGTAAACTGTGGTCAATGTCATGAGACAAAGTATATGTAAACTGCTATATGGAAAGTGAATTTGCTCTGTAAATCTTCACCCAAATCACAATAAATAAATGAATTAATTAATAAAGTGGTCTTTGCAAGAAAAAAAAAACCCACAGTTGCAGCAGTATATTGACAAAGAACTTCCAGAGGTGCAAGCTGGATTCAGAAGAGGACATGCAACAAGAGAGATCATTGCTTATGTCAGATGGATCTTGGTTCAAAGCAGAGAATACCAGAAATATGTTTACCTGTGTTTTATTGACTATGCAAAAGCATTTGATTGTGTGGATCACAACAAACTGCGAATAACATTGAGAAGAATAGAAATTCCAAAACACTTAATTGTACTCATGAAGAACTTGTACATAGACCAGATGGCTGTTGTTTGAACAGAACAAGGGGATACTGCATGGTTACTAATCAAGAAGGGAGTGCATCAGGGTTGTATCTTTCACCATACTTATTCAATCTATATGCTGAGCAAATAATCTGAGAAGTGGACTATATGAAGAAGAATCATGAACAGCCTGAGATACGCTGATGATACAACTTTGTTTGCTGAAAGTGAGGATGACTTGAAGCACTTACTGATGAAGATTGAAGAATACAGTCTGCAGTATGCATTACATCTCAATAGAAAGAAAATAAAAATCCTCACAACTGGACATATAAGCAGCATCATGATAAATGGAGAAAAGATTGAAGTTGTCAAAGGCTTCACATTGCTTGGTTCTACAATCGATGCCAGTGGAAGCAGCAGTCAGGACATAAGACGACATATAGCACTGGGCAAGTCAGCTGCAAAGACCTCTTTTAAGTGCTGGGGAGCAAAGATGTCTCCTTGAGGACTAAAGTGCACCTGACACAAGCCATGATATCTTCAATCATCTCATATGCATGTGAGAATTTGACAATAAGTAAGGAAGACCAAAGAAGAATTGTTATTTTTGAGTTGTGGTGCTGGTGATGATGCTGAAAGTACTATGGACTGCTAAAATAGCTAACAAATCTGTCCTGGAGGAAGTGCAGCTGGAATGTTCCTTGGAAGCTAGAATAGCCAGACTTCATCTTACCTACTTTTGTCAGAAGGGAACATCCCCTGGAGAAGGATGTCATACTTGGTAAGGTGGAGGGTCAATGAAAGAGGGGAAGACCCTCAATGAGATGGATTGACACAGTGGCTGTGGCAATGGGCTCAAGTATAGCAAGGATCGGGGAGCTGGTATGGGACCTGGCAGTGTTTCGTTCTGCTGCAAACAGGGTCGCTATGAGTTGGAGATGACTCAATGGCACCTAACAACAACAACAACAGCTTCTCAGATTATTTGCTCAGCATGCAGATTGAATAAGTATGCTAAAAGGATACAACACTGACACACAACTTTCCTGAGTTTAAACCACACAGTATCCCCTTGTTCTGTTGGAACCCTACCTATGTGCTTCTTGGTTCTTCACAAGCACAATTAAGTGTTCTGGAATTCCCATTCTTTTCAATGTTATCTATAATTTTTTATGACACAAAGAGTCAAATACATTTGCATAGTCAATAAAACACAGGTGAACATTTTTCTAGTTTTCTCTGCTTTCAGACAAGATCCAGCTGGCATCAGCAATGATATTACTCATTCACAACCCCTTCTAAATCCAGCTTGAATTTCTGGTAGTTTTCTGTCAATGTACTGCTGAAATTATTTTTGAACTATCTTCAGCAAAATTTTACTTGCATGTGATATTAATGATATTGTTTGATAATTTCGCCATTCTGTTGGATCACCTTTCTTTGGAATCAGCACACATATGGATCTCTTCCATTTGACTGGCCAGGCACCTGTCTTCCAAATTTTTTGCAATAAACAATTAAGGGTTTCCAGTGTTGCATTAATTTCTTGAAATATTTCAGTGAGTATTCTATCAATTGGAGCCTTGTATTTCACCAGTTCCTTCAGTGACCCTTCAACTTCTTCCTTCACTAGATTCTTGATCATTTGCTACCTCCTGAAATGGATGAATGTCAACCAATCCATTTTGGCATAGTGACTTTGTGTATTCCTACGCATTAGTGAGCTGAAATGGACTGGTTTTGGCCATTTTGAATCAGACCACCATGTGGTCTACTGTGCCAGGAATGACAATTTGAAGAGGAATGACATGGCATTCATCATCACAAAGGATGTTTCAAGATCTGTCCTGAAGTACAATGCTGTCAGTGATAGGGTACTATCCATATGCCTAAAAAGATATTCCCTGCATCATTCAATATTTTGCCTGTAGAATCCTTCAATATTGCAATTTAAGGCTTGGATTTTTTTCTTCAGTTCTTTCAGATTAAAAATGCTGAATGTGTTTCTCCCTTTTGGTTTTATAACTCCAGATCTTTGCATATTTCATTATATTTTTTACTTTGTCTTCTTAAGCCACCCTTTTAAATCTTCTATTTAGCTGTTTTACTTCATTCCTTCCACTCACTTTAGCTACTCTCTATTCAAGAGCAGGAGGAAGATGAGGTAGGGATCCAGGTAAGGCTGGGGACCCAGGCTGTGGCCCTGTCAAGTGGCAGGAAAGAGGCAAGAATCTATATAAGGGGAGGGTGGGGAGGGTAAAGAGGCTTTGAACAGCTAAAGGAAACAAACATGTCTGTCAGTTTGTCCTACTGTGGTGGTGTGTTGCTGTGAGGCTTCAGGCTGTGCCACCGATGTCTCAAATCCAGTAGAGTTGCACATGGTACACAGGTTTCAACAGCTTACAGACTGAGACAGACTAGGAAGAAGGAGGAGACTATCCACTTCTCAAAGAATTGGCCTGGGAAAACTTTATGAATAGCAGAGAAAGTCCATCTGATACAGTACTGTGCAACTTTATGAATAGCCTGGAAACATTGTCCAATACAGTGCAGGAGGATAAGCCACTTAGGTTAGAAGGCTCTCAAAATATGACCAGGAAAGAGCTGCATCATCAGAGTAGAACAAGACTTAATGATATGGATAAAGTAAAGCTTTCGAGACCTCCATTTGCTGGCATGGCATGACTAAAATTGAGGAGAAACACCTGCAAACACCCATTAATAATCAGAACATGGAATATATGAAGCAAGAATCTAGGAAAATTGGAAGTTGTCAAAAATGCAATGGAACACATAAAGATTAATATCCTATGCATTAGTGAGCTGAAATGGACTGGTTTGGGCCATTTTGAATCAGACCACCATGTGGTCTACTATGCCAGAAATGACTATTTGAAGAGGAATGGCATGGCATTCATCATCACAAAGAATGTTTCAAGATCTGTCCTGAAGTACAATGCTGTCAGTGATAGGATACTATCCATATGCCTATAAGGAAGACCAGTTAATATGACTATTATTTAAATTTATGAACCAACTACCAAAGCCAAAGATGAGGAAATTGAAGATTTTTATCAACTTCTGCAGTCTGAAATTGACCAAACATGCAATCAGGATGTGTTAATTATCACTGGTGACTGGAATGCAAAAGTTGGAAACAAAGAAGAATCACCAGTAGTTGGAAAATTTGGCCTTGGTGACAGAAATGATGCTGGAAATCGCATGATAGAATTTTGCAGCACCAATGACTTATTCATTGCAAATACCTTTTTTCAACAACACAAATGTTGTCTATACACATGGACTTTGCCAGATGGAATACACAGGAATCATATTGACTACACCTGTGGTAAGAGGTGATGGAAAAGCTCAATGTCTTCAGCCAAAACCAGGTCAGGAGCTGATTGTGAACAGACCATCAACTCCTCATATGCCAGTTCAAAATGAAGTTAAAGACAGTTAAAACAAGACCACAAGAGGCAAAATATGATCTTGACTATATCCCTCTTGAATTTAGAGACCGTCTAAAGAACTGATTTGATGCATTGAATACCAATGACCAAAAACCAGAAGAATTGTGGGATGATATCAAGAACATCATCCATGAAGAAAGTGAGAGGTCATTAAAAAGATGAGAAAAGAAGAAAAGACCAAAATGGATGTCAGAAGAGACTTTGAAACTTGCCCTTGAGTGGAGAGTAGCTAAAGCAAATGGAAGAAATGACAAGCTAAAAGAGCTGACCAGAAGATTTGAAAGAGCAGCTCAAGCAGAGAAAGCCAATTACTGTAATGAAATGTGCAAAGACATGGAGTTAGAAAATCAAAAGGGAAGAACATGCAAGGCATTTCTTAAGCTGAAAGAACTGAGGAAAATATTTTAAGCTTCGAGTTGCAATATTGAAAGATTCTGTGGGCAAAATATTGAAAGATGAAGGAAGCATCACAAAAAGATAGAAGGAATACACAGAGTCATTGTACAAAAAAAAAAAAAAAAAAAGAACTGACTGATCTGCATCCATTTCAGGAGATACCATCTGATCAAGAACCAATGGTACTAAAGGAAGAAGTCAAAGCTGCAGTGAAGGAATTGGCAAAGAACAAGGCTCTGGGAATTGATGGAATACCCAGTGAGTTGTTTCAAGAAACAGGTGCCCCACTGGAGGCACTCACTCAATTATGCCAAGAGATTTGGAAGAGAGCTACCTGGGCAACTGACTGGAAGAGATCCATATTTGTACACCTTCCAAAGAAAGGTGATCTCACAGAATGTGGAAATTATCAAACAATATCATTAATATAGCAAAAAAGTAAGATCTTACTGAAGATAATTCAAAAATGGTTGCAGCAGTATATTGACAGAGAACTTCCAGAGGTGCAAGCTGGATTCAGAAGAGGACGTGGAAC
>NW_006921680.1:4686965-4700807 GCF_000298275.1 Orycteropus afer afer | reverse complement strand
GTGAGAGCTGGACAATGAATAAGGAAGACCGAAGAAGAGTTAATGCTTTTGAGTTGTGGTGCTGGTGAAGAATGCTGAAGGTACCATGGACTGCCAAAAGAACTAACAACTCTGTCCTGGAAGAAGTGCAGCCGAGATGCTCCTTGGAAGCGAGGATAGTCAGACTTTGTCTCACCTACTTTGTTAGAGGGGACCATTCCCTGGAGAAGGATGTCATGCTTGGTAAGGTGGAGGGTCGACGAAAGAGGGAAAGGCTTTCAACAAGATGGATTGACACGGTGGCTGGGACAATGGGCTCAAGAATAGCAAGGGTCATGGAGCTGGCATGGGATCGGGCGGTGTTTCATTCTGCTGTGCATGGGGTCACTATAAGTTGGAAGTGACTCGACAGCACTTAACAACAACAACAGTAGGGCTGCATTCCTTTGGGGAGACTTTGGAAATGCATCTTCTTTGAAGCTCATTCAAGTTGTTGACCAAATTCAACTTCTCTCAGTTGTTAAGACTCAGGTCCTTGCTGACTGTCCAATGGAAGCTGGTCTTTACTCCTAGAGACTGTCTGCATTCCTTCTCGTGTTCTCCATGTCACTGTTCTCCAAGGGTGAGCAATTTGAAAATTCTCTTTCTTCAAATCTCTCTGACTTCATCTGCTGCATCTGTCTGATTACAGCTGGAGAAAATTTTCTGCTTTTAGAGGCTCCTCTGATTAGCTAAAGGAGCTCTGGCTGTGTTGAAGTTAACTAACACATTAGGCTGCTAACCAAGAAGGTCAGGCATTTGAACCTACCAGCAGCACCCTAGGAGAAAGATGAGGCAATCTGTTTCTGTAAAGATTTACAGCTTTTTAAACCCTATGGGGAAATTCTACTCACAGGATCACTATGAGCAGAATAGATTCAAAAGCAGTGATTTTGGTTTTGGTTTAGTTTTAGCTTTGGCAAATTTAGATAATCTAGGATAATATTCCTATCTTAAGGTCTGTAACATTAACTACATGTGCAAAATCCCTTTGCCACATAATATAATATATTCTTTAGTACCAGAGCATCTTTGTCGGGCCAGTCTTCCTAACACAATTTAACAATTTCCTCATTCTGCTTTCCTTTGGATAGGTTGAATAATCTCTTTTTAACTTTGGTTAAAATTAATGGTTAGTTTGCATAGCTTCATTCCTTCCTGTATAAATATGAAAACATTTAATGCTTAAATTTACTTCTGATTATAAATTTGGCTGTGGTCTTTTGATATAATGTTCTCATTATCATTTTCTAAGTAACTTGTAATTACAGTGTTGATTTACAATTTGACACCAATGTTAGTCCAGAACCTTTGAGAAGCAAATGCCGAAACAGAATTAGAGGTTCAAGAGATTTATTGAGGGAAAACTGTGGAGGGAGCTGGAGGAGGTGGGGACAGACTTCAGACTAAAATATAGGCCTGACTCCTGTAAAATAAATAAATAAATAAAAATAGGGGTGGAAGATCTGAGACTACAGTGCCGTTCTAAGAAAGTTACATCAAGTTACTTGACCCATCAGGGAATGTTACTCAGATTTTGGATGGAAGCAGCCTATGGGAAGCATGCTTTGGACACAGAGTGGTAGATTTTGAGCACAGCAATCAGCGCCCTTGGACAACTATGTTCCCCACAGCAGATGATCTGAGAGATACATTTCCACAGTCACCAAAAAGACCAAAACCCACTTCCATCATGTTGATTCCAACTCAGAGCAACCACCACTGGGTTTCCAAGGTGGTAAATCTCTATGGAAGTAGATTGCCCAGTCCTCCTTCCACAGAGTGGCTGGTGGGTTTGAGCCACCAATCTTCTAGTTAGCAGTCAAATGCCTTAGGCATTATGCCACCAGAGCTCCTTTCCATGGTCACCACTAAAAGAGTGGGTTGTCTTTTTGTTTATTTTGTTTGTTTGTTCATTTCTCAAGTGGTTAGAGTTCTGTTTGTACTTTTCTAGTTTTTGTGCTGCATTTCTGCATCTATTTTACCTTATTTTCATCTTACTAAAGATAATCCTGTGGTAGCATAGTGCCTAAGGCACTTGATTATTAACAAGAAGGCTGGCGGTTCAAACCCACCAGACTCCTGGAAGGAAGGCTGGGCAATCTACTTCCGTAGTGATACCACCTCAGAAACCCAAGGAGGGGTTGCTATGAGTCGGGTCCAACTTGATGGCACATAACAACAACAACAACAAAGATAATCCTCAATTTTTCTGGCAATGTGGAAAGCACTCTTATCCTGGTTTCCAGAACTGGAACTTGTCTATTCTGATCTTTATATGCCTTAAATCATTTCATCTGGAATTTACTTGTGCTCATGTTTGAATCCTACCTGGAAATCTATGAGGCCTAATTTTAGGCCATTCATGTGTGTTTCCTCTGAGCCTAATCATGCATTTAAACATTTATTCCATAAGTTGAGTATTTTATTGTTGAGTATTTACCTAATATGCACTGAGGATAGAGTGGTAAATAAGAGAGCTTACATTATACCTGTGGACATAGAAAGTAAATAAATAATCAAAGTAATAACAAATTAAAGCCATAGATGGTGCCCAGCTACTACTGTGAACCACTTGGAAGAGGATCTATATAGCAGATCCTGGATAGACAGGGAGAACAATGTGGAACAAAACTCAAAATCATTTGGAAAAAAAAAAGGAGGGGACCAGGCCCAATAGAGCCTGTGGAACCACTGAAACTATGGCCCCTAGTTGCCCTTCAGGTCTGGAATTGAACGCACGCCTGTGACTTCCAGCCAAACAATAGACAGGCATATGAGTTGAACATTTACCTGAGGTAGATACACTCCTTGGAGAGAACAAGCATGGGAGAAAGAAGGGCTGCTTATGCACAGGGAGACAGCTCAGGGGGCAGGAGTACATGGAGGGATGGACAGAGGGAAGAGGTAACTATGGGGAGCAAGTAGGAGGGGAGAGGTTGCATTGTGGTGAATTGTGGTCAGTGTCATGAGACAAAGTGTATGTGAACTGCTGTATGGAAAGTGTATTTGCTCTGTAAATTTTCACCCAAATCACAGTAAAAAGAAAAAAAAAAAATTAAAGACAATAGAATGTATCCATTAATCACTAGGTAATTTATTATCAAAAGGAGTATTATAGACAGCAGAAAGGAATATCCCTTACTGTTTCTTCTGTGGTGATAGTTCTGTAAATACTGACTCATACTCATTTGAGAAACATCATTTTCAAATCGCAAGCTTGCTTTAAGTTCAAGCCTGTTTCCTGGCTCCTTTAGATGTAAAGTATAATTAATGGAAGCACGGGTGGTATTGTTCACAAAAAAAAAAAAAAAAAAAAAAACCTCCCTCTTGTACTTTCATTAGGTAATGCAGCTCTTAGGAAAGATAGACGCTTCCAGTTCTGAGCAATCCTCAAATTTAAAGATGGTCCAGGGAGATTATCGCCACAAAATGAACATTTTGGAGTTCAAGTAAGTGAAAGGAAGATTTTTAATTCTTTTTAAATGCATTCCAAAGGGTTTTAGCTAATGAAAGCATTGGCACTAATAGTCTACACTGAAGTAACTTATGCAATATTCATAGTAAAAGAAGGAATATGAGTATTAATTTTGTCATTTTCTTTACATATCTCAACTGAATTGACAAACTTATTCTCATTTTTCTTCTAGAGTAATTTCAGCTTATTAGCAATTGTGTACTAAAATGCTGGACTATAAAGCACTAATGAATACAAATTTAAGCCCTAAGATTACAAAATAATAATAATAATAATTTATATTTACAAGCTTGGTTTTAAGATTTTTTTCAAAGATCCTCCCCTTCTTTACATTATCCATTTTGAGACTCTGGTCTCTATCTCATCTTAAATGATATCCCATACTCCATAGAGAAAGCAGTAAAGGAAACAAGGCTCCACAAATATTCAATTTATTGGCATCCTTATTCTTGAATATACACCTTCTCTTATTAAAATGATCCCCATTTCTCAGGGTCATGATGAAGGAGGAAGAATATTCCAATTACTTGGATGATACTTTCTTACTGCTCCCTTGTACCCTTGTTATCCCAAGGTCAAATTAAATATTCTGATAATACTCCATTTACTCTATTTTTTAATACCTTGGTCAAATTAAATATTCTGATAATATTCCATTTACTCTATTTTCCCCTATATCTACCGTATTTCATTAACTAAGCGCAATTGAGTTTAAGATGCACCATTATTTTCTGTATCTCTAGAACACATTCCAATTTCATCAATGTTAAAATAGGGAATGTGTGTGTCCTATAAATTGATTTTTTTTTTTTAGAAAAAAGTAGCTATCACTGAAACTTAGAGAAGAATATGTATATTGAGTAAACAGAAAATACCTACTTTCTTCATAGTCTAAGAAAAATATTTCTAGTTTCTTAAATTCTAGCACAATGAGGGTATTCAGCAAAAACCTGGGTGGTGCTTGATTTAATTCCTTTAGCTTAGAATTAAGGTAAAGAAAAATGTCCAAAGGAGAAGTAGAAAAATAAACTGTTTCTAGAAACATAGTTTAAGAAATGATCTTGTAGGGAAGAGATGAACTTTATAATCTGGAATGGAAGAATGACTTAAATGAATAATGTATAGTATTAACAAATGGGGAAAAGGAAGAAGAAATGTTTGATGTACGGCTGAATGTTTCATTGATGAGACAATTTACTTTTTCCATTTTTGATACTGTGGGAAATTGAAAATAGAAGAGTCATCTAAATAGCTCAATCTGAATGTGGACACTGGTAATACTGTAGACATGAATCTTTTTCTCACCATAAGTAAAGAAGTCCAAAATTTCATGAATATTACAATAGGTAACAGGAATCTACAAAGCAGATTTTTACCCAGGCAAAAATGTATGAACTCTAATAATTCAATTATATGATTGACTGTTTCATTTAAATTTTCTCCGTCTGTTTTCTTAAATGAAAAGTAAGATGCATTCATTGTAACAAATCAAAAAAGATGAAAAGGAGGTTCCTATTCTAGCTTCCTAGCCTGGCATGTATTCTTCAATACTTATGGCTTTGTTCTTATAAAAATGTAACAGGAAAAAAGGTATCGCGTATGTGTGTGTGTGTACACACAACTACATGCATTATACATATAAAAATATTACTGGATTTTAAAATAAATTCTCTATCATTACTCAATAATTTGCTTTTTTCAGTACATTCTGGATACCTCTACAGATCAGTGAATATTATTCTAACATTATTTTAATAGCAGTATAATATTCTAATTTATAGCTACATCATAATTAAGTCAATTATGTATCTTTTTTGCTGAAAAGATTATTTCCAGTTTACAGATGCACAAATAATCTTGTAATAATAATTTTTACTTGTATATCCTTAGAGACTGTTATTTTTATTTCTATAGGAAAATTCCTGGGTCAAAGCTTATAAGTGTTTATTAATTTTTATCAATAATTCCTAAAAGTATAGTGTTTTTGTTACTTCATGCTGCTCTTAACAGAAAATACCATAAATGAGATGGCTTAAACAAACAGGAGTTCATTCTTTTACAGGTTTGGAGGCTAGAAGTCGGAGTTCAAACTGCCAGGCTCTAGGGACTGTGTGAAAACCTCTCAACTTTGGGCTTCAGCTCTGCCTCCTGCTCCATGCCCATTGAAGCTGGAAGCTTTTCTTTACTCAGGCAGCTGCTGGCTGGTGAGGCCAACAAACCCAAGGTTGACAGATAAAAAGGCACAGTCCTGATATTACCAAACAGCATGGCGGGCCATTAATTCAAGTCCAGAAAAAGTCCCAAAGATCAGCAGGGCATGGCAGGCTGCTGAACAACTTGGCTACATGCAGGGTTCAAGTGTGCTAAAAAGCTAGAGACCATTCCCAAAGTTTCTCTTTATATATGGGAAAACCAAAAGAAAAAGAAAAAAAAAACTTACTTCCAAGTTGACTCCATTTCTGAGATGGTAAATCTTTGCAGAAGCAGATTACCCAGTCTCCCTTCTGCAGAGTGGTTAGTGGGTTTAAACCACTAACCACTTCTGGTTAGTGGTCAAATGCCTTAAGTACTATACTACCAGGCCTCCTTTATATCTATATATATGGGAAGCAGACCATATTCCTAAAACAGCTACTCAGCTGCTGTGGCAGTTGATTGCCAGTCTCATCATGGGAAAAAACTATCACCAGCTGCCCATCCACTCAAACCCAGGCTGAGCCCAGTGGACATATAACCTCAACTACCACATACAGCATTTACATTCCCAAGTGAAATGTATGAGAAGGCCTTTCTCTATATTCTTGCCAGCACTGAATCTTCTCCTTTTTATTTGTTGTTGTTGTTATGTGCCGTCGAGTCAGCCCCGACTCATAGCGACCCCTCCTTGGGTTTCTGAGGCAGTATCACTGCAGAAGTAGGATTGCCCAACCTTCCTTCCAAGGAGTGGCTGGTGGGTTTGAACTGCCAGCCTTCCGGTTAGCAGTCAAGTGCCTTAGGCACTATGCTACCAGAGCTACCTCCTTTTCATAGTTGCCCTCAAAGAATAAAAAATAGCATCTCTTGATTTAATTTGCATTCCCTTCATCATTTGAATTTCCTTTTCTGTGGATTGTCTGTTCCTAATCATTTGTCAAATGTTGCACTAGGATTTTTATTACTTTCTTATCAATTTGCAGAATTTCTTTACATTAGGGATATTAACCTTTGACTGGGATATATATATATAATAATAATATTTTGCTCAAAGAGAAAGTAAGGGAGGGGATGCTCTCTCTCTTTCAATCAAAGCATTCTATTTTTATCTGGTATATTGGATTTTACCTTTTAGCAATGTTGCCTTCACACAACAATAAGAAAAGATTTTTCCACAGCTTTAAAATATTGTATATAAAGTATTGCTAATGTTAGAAAATGGGAGCTATGGTAGCGTAGTGCCTAATGCACTTGACTGCTAACCAAAGGCTGGCAGTTCAAACCCACCAGCCACTCCTCGGAAGGAAGATGGGGCAATCTACTTCTGTTGTGATACTGCCTCGGAAACTCAAGGAGGGGTCACTATGAGTCAGGTCAGATTCGACGGCACATAACAACAACAACGTTAGAAAATAGATACATACAGATTATTTTTAAAGCTGGATGGGGTATAGATTTATTCTTTTTTTTTTTTTTTTTTTTTAAGAAATAGCTGTCTGACAACAAAGGGATTAACTTATAAATAAAAGTATTTTAATGACATTAAAAGGAAAGTATAATTGAGAAATATTCCCCTTCCTTTAGAAATTTTAGCATATTTGGGTTTAATATTCTACTAAATTACATTTTATATTGAACTTAAAAGCTACAGTTTTCTAGTGAATTCCTTGGCATTGATCACTGGACCTGTCAAAGGAGACGCACACATGGTTCTGTCATCTGAGCCCCTCCGTGGAGTCTCTTCCCTCTAAAAGGGTCTTATTCAGGTATTCAGTTAAGTAATATCCTAAGCCAACAACTTATTGCTTATATAGCATGAACCTTGGCCATCATTATATACAATTGCCTTTTAACAATGGTTTGGTAGAGTCAGCACCCACCAGGCACTCTTCATATAGCTCTTGCTGTTGATGATGTTTAGTCAACAATTATTAATAATAAAAAAGAACAAGTATTTGGAGTAGTGAAGCAATGAAGCAAGTGCATAGATGTAAATATTAGCACACTATATTGAAATATGTGCCTGTGTGTTAGGTGTCATTAAGTTGGTTTCAGCTCATAGTAACCCAATGTATGAGAGAATGAAACACTGCCCAGTCCTTTGCCATTCTCACATCTGTTGCTATCTTTGAGCCCTTCATTGCACCACTGTGTCAGTTCGTATCTTTGATGGTCTTCCTCTTTTTCATTAACATTATACTTTACCAAGCATGATGTCCTTCTCTAGGGACTAATAACATGTCCAAAGTACATGATGTGTTCATTCTTCTGTCAATCCATGGTATATGCAATATTCTTCACCTACACAATAATTCAAATACATCAATTCCTCTTTGGTCTTCCTTATTCATTGTCCAACTTTCACATGAAAATATTACCACAAAGTCTGTACAAGGCAGGGAGTTGTCTCAGTTACCTTTGTACCTTCAGTATCTAGCACATTCAGACAGAAATGAATTGAGGCCAAATGAATGAATGAATGGTTTTTGAAAACATACAATATGCAAATTGTGCTTTAGAATATCCAAAGGCATGATCCTAGCCACACATAGTTGGGAAGAAGGCACATAAATAAGTAAAAAGAACTTCTGGTAAGATGGTAGAATAGGCAGACAAGCTACACAGACTCTCTTCAACAAAGAAAACAGAAACCAATTGACAGGATAATCTTGGAGCCCTGACCTTTGAAATGAAGGATTCAAAAGTGAATCAAACACCAACTTGTAGAAGAACCTGAACAAAAACAGTGAATAGGGATAAAAACCCAGCTGCAGACTGCCAGCTCTCCTGATAGCACGGGCAGCCTGAATATTTCCAAGTGGTGTTAGGACCTGAGAATTAACCTAAACATCAGCCCTGCTGACCATGGGCTGCATGGATGACTGTGCTGGTGGCTGATAACTAAAAAAGTAAACAGCAAAGAAAGAGACAAACTGAGCTGTCAACTTTTGGCTATCTGGAGGTTACAGCCATTTTGAATGTTTACAGGCAGTGGCCATTTTGGATATTTAAAGTGACAGCATTCTCATTCAGATTCCAGAGACCTAAGAACAGTCTCTGCTTGCCAAGGACAGAACAGACATATGAGAGGCTGATGACTAGAAAGGAGACAGGTGGCAAGTGCATAAGTGCTACCAACTAGAAAATAGAGGAGCACAGTACCATGATTACTCAGATAACATCCAAAGAAAACAAAATTCTTGGGCAAATCACTCCAACATGCAATCACCAATTAAATATAAACACAAAAATAAAAATGCCTTGGAGACAACAGATCATCATAATCCACACAAAGAAGCAAGATGAAGCACTAGAAACAAGGGACTAGGATACATACAGACCCAAAACACATCCCTGAGGAAGATGCAGCATTGGAACTCCCTGATTCAAAAGAATTATATTTAGGCACCTTCAATGGATTGAGAGACAGATCAAGGAAAACACTGATAAAATTGAGGAAAACACAGAGAAAACCTTAGAACAATTTTGGAAGAAAATACAAGAACAAAGTGACAAAATAAATAAATGAAAAATCAGAAATGATACAAAATCTACAGATAGAAATCCAGAAGATTAAAACTAAATATTCAGGAATTGATAACACACTGAATGGGCAAAGGAGTAAAATGGAATCAATGGAAGACAGAATTATTGATAGTGAAGACAAATTCCTCAATACTTACTTGAAAAGGGATCAATCAGAAAAAAGATCAAACCAAAATCAAGAAAGCCTAATGTTCATGTAATACCAGCAAAAGGAATAACCTATGTGTAATCAGAATTGCAGAACACGAAGAGACAAATAAAACTACAGAGAAAATCTCAAAGATTTGTTGGAAGAGAATTTCCCTGATATGATGAAAGACAAGAATATATCCAATCAAGAACTCCAATGAACACCAAATGGAATAGATGCAAAAAGAAAATTACCAAGACATATCATCATCAAGCTCACCAAAACCAAAGACAAAGAAAAAATCCTGAAAGCATCATGGGAAAAAAGAAGAGTTACCTACAAAGGGCAACTGATAAGACTAAGCTCTGATTTATCAGTAGAAACCATGCAGCCAAGAAGGCAATAGGATGGTATATATAAAACCTTGAAAGAAAGAAACTTCCAACCAAGAATGATATGTTGTTGTTGTTGTTGTTATGTGCCGTCGAGTCAGCCCTGACTCATAGTGACCCCTCCTTGGGTTTCTGAGGCAGTATCACTACAGAAGTAGGATTGCCCAACCTTACTTCCGAGGAGTGGCTGGTGGGTTTGAACCACCAGCTTTCTGGTTAGCAGTCAAGTGCCTTAGGCACTATGTTACCAGAGCTCCTAAGAATGATATACCCAGCAAAATTGTCCCTTAAATATAATGGTGAAATTAAGACATTTCCAGATAAGCAGCAATTAAGGGAAATTCTTAAAACCAGACCAACTTCACAAGAGATGATAAGGGAGTCCTATGGACAGAGATACAACAGCAAACAACAACTGACCATGATCACACAGAATTACATAGCCCAGAAACCAACCCAGTAATGGAAGTGTCCAAAGTAAATAAGCTTACAAGATTATAAACAGGGAACCAGAGACATCAATTGACAAATGAGGACAACTACAAACCAAAAAGAAGGGAAAAATTGTGTAGTTACAGAACTTCTAAATGGTAAGGAAGCCAAGACAATTGCAAGATAGACCAGACTGTTCTAAACTTGGGGAGAAAATCATAAATCACAGGATAATCTCAAAGAAAAATAATAAACCTTCACATCAAAATAAGAAAGAGGACAAGCACAAATATTTAGCAAATACTAAAACAATAGCAACGAAGGAAGAGATTACGTGATTCATATATAAAACAAGCTCAGCACAGAAAATTATGTGGAAAGAAATCAGCAACACCATGAAAAAGCACACACCAAAATGACAGCAACCAATTCATACTTGTCAATAATCACACTGAATGTCAATGGATTAAACACACCACTCAAGAGATGGAGAGTTGCAGACTGGATAAGAAAACATAACCCCTCAATATGTCTACAAGACACCTCAGAGACAAAGACAAAAATAGACTAAAAATCAAAGGTTGGAAAAATATATATCAAGCAAATGGCAATCAAAAAAGAGTAGGAGTGGCAATATTAATTTCTGATAAAATTGACTCTAAGACAAAACCCTCCATAAGAGACAAGGAAGGACATTATATAATGATTAAAGGATCAATTGAACAAGAACACATAATCATAATAAATATCTATGGACCCAGGAAAAGAGCCCCAAAATACATAAACCAGATTTTAATAACAGAATTTAAAAGAAAAATAGATGACTCCACACTCAAAGTAGGAGATTTTAATACACCTCTTTCAATCATAGATAGAACAACTGGAAAGAAACTCAACAAAGATGCAGAAGAGCTAAACAATGCAGTTCACCAACTTGACCTTATAGACATCTACAGAGCACTTCATCCAACAACAGCACAATATACATTCTTTTCCAGTGCACATGGAACATTCTCCAGGATAGACCATATGTTGGGCCTCACAGTAAGCCTTAATAAATTTAAAAACATTGAAATACTGCAAAGCATCTTCCCAGAACACAAGGCTATCAAATTAGAAATCAACAATAGGAAGATCAGTGGAAAAAGAGCAAACACTTGGAAACTGAATAACACCCTCCTTGAAAATGACTGGGTATTAGAAGAAATAAAAAAAATGAAATTAAAAAATTCCTTAAATCAAATGAGAATGAAAAAACAATATACCAAAATCTTTGGGACACAGCAAAAGCTATGATCGGAGACCAATTTATAGCAATAAATGCACACATCAAAAACAAAGCAAGAGCCAAAATCAACACCTTAACCCAACATCCACAATAATTAGAAAAAGAGCATCAAAAAAAAAAAAAAAACCTGTCTACAATCACCAGAAAAAAAGAAATATGAAAATGTGAGCAGTAATAAATGAAACAGAAAACAGAAAGACAATAGAAAAAATCAACAAGACTAGAAGTTGGTTTTTTTAAAGGACTAATAATATTGACAAACCACTGGCAAATTTAACAAAGGAAAAGAGGGAGTGAATACAAACAACACAAATAAGAAATGAATTGGGCAATGTCACAACAGAACCAATAGAAATTAAAAGGATAATATCACAATACTATGAAGAACTATACTCCAACAAATTTGAAAATCTGGAAGAAATGGACAGATTTCTAGAAACATACTCCTTACCTAAAGTAACACAGACTGAGGTGGAAAATTTGAACAGACCCATGTTGTTGTTGTTGTTGTGTGCCATCGAGTTGGCCCCAACTCATAGCGACCCCTCCTTGGGTTTCTGAGGCAGTATCACTACAGAAGTAGGATTGCCCAACCTTCCTTCCGAGGAGTAACAAAAGAAAAAATTGAACAGGTCATTAAAAGAAATTACCAACCAAAAAAAAAGCCCTGGCCCAGATGGTTTCACTGGAGAATTCTACCAAATGTTCAGAGAAGAACTGACACCAATCCTATGCAAACTATTCCAGAGCATAGAAAAGGATGGAATCCTCCCCAATTCATTTTATGAAACAAGCATAACCTTGATACCAAAACCAGGCAAAGACATCACTAAAAAGGAAAACTACAGACAAATATCCATTATGAATATAGATGCAAAAATCTTCAATAAAACCCCAGCCAATAGACTCCAATAACCTACCAAAAAAATAATACATTATGACCAAATGGAGTTCATACCAGGTATGCAAGGATGGTTCACCATTAGAAAAACAATCAATGTCATCCATTACATAAATAAAACAAAGGAAAAGAACCACATGATGATATCAATCAGATAAGGCATTTGATAAAATGCAACACCAATTCCTGACAAAAACTCTCAGCAAAATGGAAATAGAAGGGAAATTCCTCAACATAATAAAGGGCATATATGCAAAACCAACAGCCAGCATTATTCTCAATGGAGAGAGAATGAAACTATTTCTCTTGAGAACAGGAACCAGACAAGGATGCCCTCTATCATCACTTCTAGTCAACATTGTATTGGAAGTCCTAGCCAGGACAATAAGGCAAGAAAGGGAAATCAAAGTCATCAAAATTGATAAGGAAGAAGTCAAACTATCCCTATTTGCTGATGATATGATCCTATACCTAGGAAATCCAAAGGACTCAATAAAAAAACTACTGGAACTAATTAAGAGATTTAGCATAGTAGCAAGATACAAGACCAACATATAAAAATCAGTTGGATTCCTCTACACCAGCAAAAAGTTCTCTGAAAATGAAATAAGGAAATCAACACTGTTTACATTAGCTACCAAAAAAATAAAATACTTGGGAATAAATCTCACTCAGAACACCAAAGACTTGTACAAATAAAACTCCAAAACACTACTTCCAGAAGGCATAAAAGATCTACATAAATGGAAGAACATACCATGCTCATGGATAGGAAGAATGAACATGGTGAAAATGTCAATACTATTGAAAGCACTCTAGACATTCAAAGGAATCCCAATCCAGATCCCAGAAACATTCTTTAAGGGTATGGAAAAATCAATTACTAATTTTATATGGAAAGGAAAGAGACTGTGGATAAACATAACACTATTGAAGACAAAGAACAAGTAGGAGGTCTCACACTCCCAGATCTCAAAACCTACTGTACAACCACAGTAGTCAAAATAGCCTGCTATTGGTACAATGACAGACACGTAGATCAATGGAATATAACTGAGAACTCAGAAAGAGATGCATCGACCTACGGTCAGGTGATATTTGACAAAGGGCTGAAATCCATTAAATGGGAAAGAGATGGTCTCCTTAACAAATGGTGCTGGCAAAATTGGATACCAATTTGCGGAAAAATGAAACAAGATCCATACCTCACACCATACAAAAAGACTAACTCCATTAGGGATCCAAGCCATTTAAGGATCAAAGCCTTAAATGTGAAACCTCAGGAAAAAAATAGGGGCAAATTTAGGGGAGCTCTGGTAGCATAGTCCCTAAGGCACTTGACTGCTAACCAGAAGGCTGGCAGTTCAAACCCACCAGCCACTTCTTGGAAGAAAGGTTGAACGATCTACTTCCATAGTGATACCACCTCGGAAACCCAAGGAGGGGTCACTATGAGTCGAGTCC
>NW_006921680.1:4685113-4685660 GCF_000298275.1 Orycteropus afer afer | reverse complement strand
CTTCCTTCTGAGGAGTGGCTGGTGGGTTTGAACTGCCAGCCTTCTGGTTAGCAGTCAAGTGCCTTAGGCACTATGCTACTAGAGCTCCTTAATAGTTTCCAGGAATACGATATTTCATGTGTTTTAGATAATGCATTCAACAGATGGTGTCTAATGCAGGATTGGGTGTGGAACATAAGTGAACTGATAGAATTATCCATGATGAAAGTATGTCTTCACTTTACGTATGTCAACCATAACCATGGTGGTCACCAGCATGTCTGTTCCAAGCTCTGCATTCTGCCCTCACCATTCACCCTTGCCATAGCTGTCTCCTCTAGGGCAGAGTTACAATCTCAATCCCTGTTAAAGTTTCCCTCTTTTATGAATTTCTCTCTTATATTTGCCCTTGATGTACATTTTACCTGCTTCCACTATTACAAAAATAATATTATAGTAAGGCCATAATAGTGGAGAATAGCTAAAGCAAATGGAAGAAATGAACAGGTAAAAGGGCTGAACAGAAGATTTCAAAGAGCAGCTCGAGTAGACAAAGCCAATTACTATA
>NW_006921680.1:4665955-4683604 GCF_000298275.1 Orycteropus afer afer | reverse complement strand
GATGGGCTCAAGTATAGCAGGGATTGCGGGGCTGGCGCGGAATCAAGCAGTGTTTCGTTCTGCTGTGCATGTGGTCGCTATGAGTCAGAAATGACTTGACGGCACTTAACAACAACAAATAACAACAAAGGCCATAATTTAAGATCTATCTACCTACTTATCTATCTATCATCTGTCCATCTACATCTGATAGAAAAACTCCCACAACCATTAGAAGACCAGGGAAATAAAAGGTGATGTCATCTAAGATAAGTTCATCTTGTTGTGATTATAACTTTTAAATTCTGTAATTAACAAAAAGTGATTATCCTCACACCCATTATGTTAGGAAAAAGTTTACAAAAAAAAAATTATATACATTTTTATTTCCTCTTATCCTTTTTATCTTTTGAGGACAATGTGTTTTTAAAATGCTTTCTTATTTTGATAAACCATCATAGACAGAATCTGTCTTCTGATTATCTCCCACCTGAAGGCAAAACTTTGTAATAAAAACATCATACATAGTAATTCATCCTTTAGGGCTTTATTTAATTTCAGAATTTCAACTACTGACAAGCCCTTCTGGGGCAATTATTACATTGGCACATTTAAGAGTTCCTTGGTGTTCAGAAGGATGTTGCTATTATATTAGTGATAAGAGTAAATGCTCTCATTTATTTACCCAGTAAAGGTGAACATGAAGGCTGGATTCTCAATCGATTGTAAAGCTATTTCTTGATGATCTGGGAATTTACTGCTCCCCTTAGCCATCACTGTTAATTAACACTACCACCAAAGGCAGAGAAGGAAAGATGAAAATTAGAGAAGATTAGATGGACTTTAAATAATTTGACAAGTCTATGATTTGTCAGTAGCCCTAATAAAAGGTATTTTATAAGAAAGAATGACCCATTTGTTCATTTAGTCAATAACTATTTATTGAGTACTTACTGTGTTCTAGGTAGGAACAACAAAAAAAATCCTTCCAAGCATGAAGCTCAGATTCTGGTGAAGGAGACTGCACATTAGTATGAAATAAATCAGTTGGTGATGTGCATTTTGCGAAAAAAGTAAGCAAGGTAAAGGAACAGTCAATATCAAGTTGGGAGAGTGAGTCCTCTTTTTTTTTTTTACTATTTTTTTAGGGTGATTTTAAAAGACTTCTGTGATAAGGTGGCAATTAAACATAAATTTGAATGAAATGAGGACCCAGGATATTCTGGGGAAAACTCTTCTGAATAGAGGAAACACAGCTAAAATGAAATTGTCGGAATATCAGTTGTGGGCTTCTTTCTCTGAGATCCAACAGCTGTTAGCCTGTAATACAGGTAACTTCATGATTAGACTAAGAACAGGAGAAGCAAACAATTGCTTCTTCAATGTTGAGATACTCATTTCCATCAAAGGTATCTTTACTAAGTGAGAAATCTCCCCTTCCATATCAAGAGAAATGGGAGAATTGAAAGGGGTAAAGATCTGAATGTGGCTATTATACTACTACACTTACAAAACTACTAAAAAAACATCTCGTTTTCCCATTCTTGGTTTCATCATCTAAATCAGAGTTTTTCAACCTTGGCTTATTGACATTTGGGGCTACTTAATTATTTGATTTGGGTTTTTATTACTGTGCCAATAGCACCTCCCAGTTGTGGCAACCAAAATTGTTTCCACACGTTGATTGGCAAATGTCCCCCGAGAAGCAAAATCACCCAGGATGAGAACAACTGCTCTAAACAAAAATAGAGAGACCTCACAGAACTAGTTTTTTTCTCATTATTAGTCCAAAGACTTTTTCAGGACCATAAGAGATGCATGTTCATGCAGTATATGTCCAGCATGTTTTGAGCAATTTCCACTGTTAAATATCATAAAATAAATTTTCTGCATAAAAATTTACCTGAAAGCATTAGAGTAAATATTACTTCAAGTCACCTACACACTGCAATGTAGCCTATATATTTTCAATAATAAGCAACAGACATTGTTCCTGCCAATCTAATACTTCCCCAATTCTAAATGGGATTTAAAATTGCCATATTACCATGAGCAAATCATACCCAAGAAATGGACAAAAACCACTCTTGTGGGTCCCACATTTCTCAATAACTTCAAATGTGAATTTTCCAGTCAAAAGTCACCTCTCTGCTCAAGCTTTCACCTACTCCATAAACTTTTCAGATTGCTGGTACATGATTAAACCCACCCAAACCCATGCTATTGAGTTGATTCTGACTCATAGTGACCCTGTAATACAGAATAGAACTGCCCCCATAGGGTTTCCAAGACTGTAAATCTTTATGGAAGCAGACTGCCACATCTTTCTCTTGCAGAAAAGGTGGTTTGTTTGAACTGTCAACATTTTGGTTAGCAGCTGAGCGCTTTAACCAATGCACCACTAAGACTCCTTGGTATAAGATTACAACCCTTTTAATAACTGCAATAACATTCACACCATTTTTTAAAATCCCTTCCAAACCAAAACCAAACTCACTGCTGTGGAGTCCTCCTGGGTTCCCAAGGCAGATCACTACAGAAGTAGATTGCCCAATCTTCCTTCCAAGGAATGGCTGGTAGGTTTGAACTGCCAGCCTTCTGGTTAGCAGTCAAATCCCTTAGGCACTTTACCACCAGAGCTCCTAAAATCCCTTATGCTCTGTTATTTAACATTCCTGTCGTCCCTAGGTGGTGCAAATGGTTAAACTCTCAGCTACTGTTATGAACTGAATTGTATTCCCTAAAAATATCTGTCAACTTGGCTAGGCCATGATTCTCAGTATTATGAAATCTTCTATTTTGTGATCTGACATAATTATCCTATATGTTGTAAATCCTAATCTTTATGATGTTAATGAGTCAGATTTAGAGGCAGTTATGTTAATGAGGCAGGATATAATCTACAGGATTAGAAGATGAAGTTGTATTTTGAGTCAATATCTTTTGAAATACAAAAGAGATTAAACAATTGAGCAGAGATCAGTGTACCTGACTACCACCATGAGAAAAAAGCTGGGAGCAGATGGAGATCACCAAGGGCTGCTGGGCCCACAGATGTTGAAAGGAGACATTGGCCTTCCTCTAGAACTGATAGAGCAAGATAGCTTCACCTAGAACCCACTGAATTTGGACTCTGAATTTGGACTTTTAGCCTCTTAAGATGCAGTCAAATGTCTTAGGCACTATGCTACCAGATCTCCTAGGTGTATATTCACATGGCTTTGTGAAAATTATTTGAAATTCAAATTTCAATGTCCATAAATAAAGTTTGATTGTAGCACAGCCATGCTCACTGGTTTATGGATCATCTATGTATGGCTGCTTTCCCATAGAAATAGTAGAGTTGAGAGATTAAAATGGAGACTTCATGGCCCACAAAGCTTAAAATATTTACTATCTGGCTCTTTGTAGAAAAGTTTGCTTACTCCTGCCACAGAGTAATACTCCCCACCCCATGTGACTTCCCAAAGTATTTCTTTCAAACACAAGCAATGCTGGGAGCAGATGGGAGCCCTGAGAGGAATTCTACGTGGTATAACACGCATTTCTGAATGGCTGTGGTTGTGCTTCCCCTCACTGTGTGTATGTGTATCAAGGTATAGGGAGTATACGTAGACAGGTATTGGCAGATGCTACACTGAACACAAGCTTAGGACAGGGACCCAAAGTGCACTTGCTTCCCCAGCTCCCAACCGTTGCCTGGAGTAGATTTTGACTCATAGCAACTCTATAGGACAGAGAACTACCCTTTAGGGTTTCTAAGGCTGTAAATCTTTATGGAACAGACTGCCTCATCTTTCTACCACAGAGCAGCTGGTAGGTTCCAATCTTTGACCTTTTGGCACACAGCCAAGCACTTACTGTGCCACCTGGGCTCCTCCACCTCTCTTCCAAAAAACAAAAGTAAACTCATTCTCATTGAGTCGATTCCAACTCATAGTGACTTCTATTGGGTTTCTAAGGTAACAAATCTTTATGGAAGTAGATTGTCCCATCTTCCTTCCACAGAGTGGCTGGTGGGCTTGAACTGCTAAACTTCTGGTTAGCAGTCAAATGCCTTAGGTACTGTGTGCCACCAGAGCTCCTTCCACCTCCCGTAGAGCCCCACAAATAGTTGACTAGATACACTGAGTCTAATCATCTGACAAAAAACAGCCGACTTTTTCAACATACTAAATTTTGTTTTTGCTAAAACTGAACAAAACATTTTTTTCCTTAGATTTAATTCACTTTCAAATAATCTTTATGAAGAAGTTGAAAACAATAAAAAAAGGACAGAAAACCAGTTCATCATATATGAAAAAGAACAGCTCGGGCATATAAATCAGTGCCTGAAGATCCTACAGGAGAAACTGGTAAGGTTTTTCACTACTTCATGAAGTATACAGCTGCATAGTCTTCGTATTGGTTTCTAGGACTACCACCAAAGTACCACAAACTCTGTGGTTTACAACAAAAGAAACTTATTGTCTCACAGTTCTAGAGTCTAGAAGTCCATATTCAGGGTGTAGTAGGGCCATGCTCTCTCCAAAGGCTATAGGGGGAGATCCTTCCTTGTCTCTCCATTACTGGTAGCGCCAGGTGTTCCATTGCTTGTAGCAGCATCATTTCAATCCCTGCCTCCTCTTCACATGAGTATCTCCCCTCTGTGTTTCTGTCTTTGAAATCAGACCAAACGTGGGTCCCTGCCCGGTGTGCAGTCAGGCCAAAACAGTTTACACACCGAGTGATTAAGAAGAGAGAAAATTATTTATTGCAAAGTGGCGATGCAAGAAGCAGGGGTACCGGTATCCAGATCTGACTCCCCGAAAGGCCATCGATTTAGTTTTGTAGGCTTCAGAAGAGAGTGTTATGCATATTCATAAAAATTTCAGGAATTTGGGCATGAGATGGTTGACCATTGGCTGAAATTTCCTTCGCCTCGATTTAAAGGGACAGTAGCAATTTGATCCAGTGTGCTTGCATACCAGATGAGTCACACTGGCTTCCTGTCATCAGCTGATCAGGGCTTAGGCAGAGGGGAGAGTGTTAGTTCCCATTAACTTTGTTCCTCTCTATCCCACTGCACATGTCTATGGGCCAGAGTTATTTTCAAGTTGTTTTCTAACACACATTAACTGTTTATCACCTATGCCTAAGGAAATAGCAGGAAAGAATGTTTTTGTTCCATTCAGTTCTTAAGGAACTGAGTTTATTGTATTTACTCATCTGTCTTCAACCGGAGTCCTATGTGTTTACTCATCTATCTCCAACCGGGGTCTGGGGTGGCGAAATAGTTGAGGGTAATTATCTATTCCCATCCGGGGTCCTATCTGTTCTAATTATCTGTTTTAAACAGGGTGGGAAAAATAGTTTTGACTTTACTTGGTTTCATCTCTGTGTCTCTTCTCTTTTTATAAAGATGCCAGTCGTAGAGTGATTAAGGTCCACCCTAATGACCTCACCTCAACTTAATTAATTACATCTGCAATGACCCTTTTTCCAAATAAGGTCACATTCACAGCCATGAGAGTCAAGACTTCAACATATCTTTTTTTGCCTGGATGGTAGCAGTGCATAAAGGTCTCAAAACTTATACTCCAATCCTTACAGTAATTGTCACTACCTTGTTGGTGCTTTTTTTTTTTTTTTTTTTTAGCAGCAGTAAGGCAATAATGCAAAGAGCACCAGAGTAGGAGTCCAGAGGCCTGGCTTCTGTGTTACTTCCTGACTCTGTGAACCCAAGTTTCTCAGGTGTGCTCTGCTTGTACCAGAATATTCTGAAGAGGTTTTTTAAAAAATACAAATTCCTGATCTCCCCATAGTCCTAGGTAATCAGACTATGTGAAATCTTCCCTGGGAATCTGGGTTTTAGACAAGCTCTTTGGGTAATGCTTGGGCAAAATAAAGCTTGAATGAAAGCTTCTCCTTTAGACAAGCCATTGATCCTCTCCAATGAAGCTCAGTCAGTAGACCAAAGGGTTTCAAAACCCCTTTTCCAGATCAGATCTTGCAGACAACCCCTGGGCTTTGGATGGGGCCTCCAGGGTGTATGAGAAAGACTACTTCCAGAATCTCTTCTGCTACTTCCACCAGCAAACCCAGCCATGCTGCTGGGAACAGATGGGGAAGGCAGTGCAAAGCCACCAGTGTTGATAGTGTGGGCAACCCTGCTAGTGATTCAAATATGATGTTTCTGGAACCTCAGGAGAGAGGCTTTAGGTAGCCCAGTAAGGAATAGCTTCAGCCTCCTGCCTTAGTTTGTAAATAAGTGATAGGGATAGGAGTAAAAGAGAAGGAGATAAACATACCAGCTTTATCACCAATCAGGCTATTGAAGTCAATGCTTTACATCCACAGCCAATCAGGTCTGCTCATTCTTCACTCAGGGCAATCCCATGCACAACAAAGCCAAAGCTGCCCACTCTTGCACCATCCCCATAATTGGATGTGGATTGTACAATTCATTGTGCTCCATAGGGTTTTCATTGGCTATATTTTGGAAATAGATCACCAGGCTTTTCTTCCTAGTCCTTCTTAGTCTGGGTGATCCACTGAAATCTGTTCAGCATCATAGTCATACCAAGCCTCCACTGACAGATGGGCTTGTCTGCACATAGGTGCACTGGCTGAAAATTGAACCCAGATCTCTGGCATGGAAGGCAGAATTCTACCACTGAACCACCAGTGCCTCTCATGGGCTCCATTGTAGAATGGCTAAATCATTTTCTGGGGATGGGGCATAACCCAAGTGAATCTAAGGGACATTGTGGGAGTGAAGAATTAATGGTCTAGCCAAAGTCTGTCCATATAGAAATATGAAGATTAAAGGACTAAGAACTTACAATACAAGCATGGCGAGGGACCTCAATTAAGGTGCTATCTTAATTGCCACACTTCTCTAACACTAGATTAAAACTCTAAATTCTCAAGGCATTTCAGGAAAGCCACATGTCTTTCTTTTCTTTAGAGTACAGCCCTAACGAATTCTTACAGCCCTGTAGAATTCCAGAAACCACAAAGAAGCATAGTCAAATAAAGGGATTAACTCTAACACTTGTGAGCACAGTATGAGATACAAAGGACTCTGGTTTGAATTTTCATGTTTAACATCCAAAAATGAATTTGTTAAAAACATTTCCTCTAAGTTTGAGTCCACTATTATAAAACGTCAAAGAAAGATAAACATACAGAAGGAAATTTTCTCTGTTGGTTACCAGGAATGGGAGGGGAGGGAAGGAAAATTTGCTAGCTAGGTAAGAGAAAAATATTGATTTGGGTGAAGGGAAAGGCAGTATACCAAAAGTGGGAGACCAGCACAATATCACTAAAGAAAAGGAAAACACAGAGAGGTGCATGAGAATTATAGACAACAAAGGTAAACGCTATTACGTACACAATACTGCATTATCAGTAACAACAAACATTAATTTAGGGGTGGATACATGGCACAGTGCCTAAGGCATTCGACTGCTAACCAGAAGGCTGGCGGTTCAAACCCACCAGCCACTCTCGGAAGGAAAACTGGACAAACTACTTCCATAGAGATACTGCCTCCAAAACTCAAGGAGGGGTCTCTTTGAGCCAGAGTCAACTTGATGGCAGTGAGTTTGCTTTTTTTAAACAAAGGTAGACAGGCAAGATGATCAGATATGGATAGGTGAATGGGAATATACCCATGACCATATATATAGGTTTGGCAGAGCATATTTCTACATACATATTTGTATATGCTGTAAAAAGTCCATATATATGGACACTTAATATATATATATACACACACATATATTTTATTATTATATATATATGTGTATATGTGTGTGTGTGTGTGTCTGTATTACAGAACTAATGAGGAAAAATCTTCTCTAAGCTGAAATACAGATCCACATAATTTTTTTCTGCAGAGTTTTGTCACACATGTTATCTCTTATAGGAAAAGTCTGAAAATAAAATGGAAGAAAAATTGCTGCAGCTTTCAAGCAAATTAGAGAATTTCATTAACAGACAGAAACAGGAAGCAGAATTGAACAAAATAAAGCAGGTAGAAAATAAAATGTTCAAAAGGATGAACCAACTGGAAAAGCAGATCTCGGATGAATTAGAGAAAATGCAGACGGAGTATCAATCAGGTGAGCAGATACCATTTATTAAGTAAAGAAAATCAGTTCTTTCTTGCCTAGTGTTTTTTACTGTCAGCTAATGGCCAGGGATCAACCTTGTCATTAGTGACATCCTTATGTAATTGATGGGACTTTCTGAAATATTGTACAGAATGTCAGTATAGTACCAAAAGGTAGTAAATAAGTTAACTTTCTTCATTCACACTTGGAAGTGTCATACTACTGCCAAATCTTTGAATATTTTTACTATCTAAGATCATAGAATCACAGAATTTTTAGACTTGGAAAAGTCCTTGGAGATCACCAAGACCTGATTTGTGGATTTATCATGAAAATAGCAGCCTAAATCAAATGACCGCCTCACTGGACTGCAGGTAATGAGCCTGGACAGATGTCAGACTGGAGACATGACCTTTAGAAGTGACAAAGAGATTAATTAGCAAAGTCTGATATAATGGCTGCTTTTCTTCTTGAGAGGCTAGTGGCAGCAGTGTCAAGCTGAGCTTACATCGAAGAGGATTAATTTGAAAGGCTTATCTAATTTGTAAAAGAGAAGGATTTGGGATAGGTGCTATGGAGCAGCCATCTGCCTGGAATCACAATTCTGAGGGATTTACCAGGAATTAGAAGGGTTCCTTCACTAGAGAAAGTCCCAACTCATTTTGTCCTCTAAATCTCAGAAAAAAATGTATTTGTAAATTCTACCAAGTTTTAGTCCCACATAGAAATGCCTTAAGGGCCTTCTGGAGAGGTGGTTTCACTGGCTAGATGTTGCTGGCATGTAAGTAAACTTCACTGCCTGGAAAGATGACGTTCACTCTACCTCCCCACCACAATCACTTAAAATAGCAAATTTTCTGGCCAAGAATTTTGTTCCAGACTGAACTGGCTCTTCTTTTAGGGCCCTGTTTCTGCTTAACAGCCAGAAGTTTAATTTTATTCATTTCATGAAGATAATCAAAGGATGAGTTGAAGAGGAATTTACAATCTACATGTTTCCGTGTTTTCTAAGTGGGAGGTTCCAGCAAAGGGGGACTCCAAGTCATCAGTTTGTTCCTTTATGCTTTTAATAAGAATGTGTCGAGAAACAACTATAGAAAATGTCCCTTGAATGAGAAATGGATTGTTCCCCAAAGAGCTTGAGATCTGGTAGATCTAGGGTCATGAGTGGCTGTAAATGTAAGAGACATACACAGCACTGGGAGATCAGCAGGGAACCATTCGTTAGGCCTCAAACAAGTTACTGTCAGAAAAGTTTTAAATTCTTATCTGTGGTCTTTATCTTCAACTTGGTAACAAGAATTTAAAAAGTGATCACCCAAATCTCTTGTCAATCAAAGTATACTCAAATCAAAGTATAGGGATATAAGAAATTATTATAAATTTCTCCGTTGAAATACAGAATTATTTCATTTTGAAATACATTTGGAGGGAGAATAAAGAGAATCGAATTAAGTTTCCACAATGAAACCAACCAGATACAAAATGAAGTACTAGTGCTAATGCATCTTCATGACATACAAGAAAATGTATTGTGGTACATTTTTAGACTAGTCTTAATGTAATTTAATGTGCTTTGAATTAAATAAGGACCAATTGTAATAGGACTGTTAATTAGCAACTCTTATGAAAAACTGTTCCACTGCATTGTTTAAATATGCCTATTCTCATACTAGGGTTTAAATCGATTCATGACTCTCTCAACTCCCTTCAACAAATACAGAAAACAAAGATGCAATTAGAGAAATATAAAGTCCAGAAAGATCTAAAGAAGTTACAGCGCAAGATAGTGGAACTCCAAGAAGTATAAAAATTTCCAGTTATGTTCTTATCATCAGCCAACGGAGTGGGTGTGTGTGAAAAGCTGAGAATAAGAAAGCTGGTACCTCTGGATGGTAATTGCTTCTAATGTCTCTGTACTTCTTACCACCTTTTAAAGAAATAAATGTATTAAAAAAATAAAGCAAAGAAGCTTTATGATGTCTTCACTAATTAATGAAAAAAATTAAGGAATTTCCTCACTTATAATAACAATTTATATATTTATTTGCCTAGATCAGAATAATGTATGTAAAAGTAGATGAGGTATAAGACATTAAAGAATAGTGAGAACTGTAGCAAACTGAAGAAGACTTAACTTCCAAGAAAATAACTACAATGCAATGCAAGCTCATGATTAACATGTATATATATGTGTATATATATATATGTGTGTGTATATATATATATATATATATACACACACACGTATATATGACATGTATATAGTCCATTATTGTCAGAAATTCTACTTTTTTAAGAGAAAAGCAGAAATCTGAGTTTTATATGAAGTATCTGTGTTTTTCAGCATTAGGAGCTCTGGTGGCATAGTGCCTAAGGCATTTTTAGCATTAGCAATTAGTTAAAAATATTTTTAAAACAATGAAGGAAATATCTGTGGGACAAATATAGCCAGTGGGCTGATTTCCAATCTCTGACCCAGAGGTTTTAATTTTCTAACAATCCCAATGTTTATAGCAATTCTAATTTATGCATCTCTAAAACATCTCACTGTGCTCTATATTCAGAATGTGCAAGGAAGGAAAGGCTAACCTATGCAAAATAAGAGAAGACAACAGCTTTCATGGAAAACATCCAATATAATTTTATCTAAGTGCTAAATTCAAAGGTAGTTAATTCAAAAGCACTATTTAATTTACTACAAAAGTAAACTATGTCCAACTTTTCTAGGTAAAAATCAAAATAATTAAAAGGAGATCCTGGGCAGCAAAATCATGAAAGAAAAATAAAAATGAAAAACCATTCAGGATATGGCTTAGATGCTAAAATAGCAGGCCCAACCACTAATCAGGGAGTTTTCTGTAAGCCTGACAAGGGGACTTAGGCTCCTTCCTTGGCTTGAGGAGAAGGGTGCTATCTTCTCCAAGTAACAAAGATTTTTGACCAATGGCTACCTCTCTGGGAGCTCTGCTAGCATAGTGCCTAAGTCATTTGACTGCTAACCAGAAGGCTGATAGTTCAAATCCACCAGCCACTCCTCAGAAGGAAAACTGGGCAATCTACTTCCGTAGAGATACTGCCTTGGAAACCCAAGGAGGGGTCACTGTTAGTTGGATCTGACTTGACAGCAGTGAGTTTGGTTTTGGTTTTTGGCCTACCTCTCTAAATTTTCTAACTGTATGGAATATTTCAAATTACTTTATCAATAATCTACATGTAGTGTCAACTATGTAAACCAAAGGACTTTCATAGCAGGATTTAATTTAAAAAACTTAAAATGCAAAAGAAATGTCCTTTGAAATCAAATGTCATGCTAGAACAAAGGTTAATATCCCAAGTAATAAAACAGCTCTTACAAGTTAGTAAGAAAATAATATACCCACTGATTTTCAAAAACGGCTAGATACCTAAGAGTAGGAGTCACAGAAGAACACAATACTGTTCAATAATGTTGTCATTGATTACAGTTCCTAAACCAGGTCCTCTGATTTTGTTAAATCCTTTCAGTGTGAAAAAGTGGACCAAGTGTAGGTGTCTAAGTCTAGCAGATTTAAACCCAATGCCACCAGTCATTAACTGTGTGACTTTGGATATGTTCTTTAACTTCCTCAAGTCTCAGTTTTCTCATTTTAAGATAAGGATAACAATATCTCGCTTGTAGGTTGTTGGAAGAATGTGTTATTGTTAGTTGCCATCAAGTCGATTCTGATTCATGGTGGCCCCATGAGTGCAGTGTAGAATTGCTCCATAGGATTTTCGATGACTGTGACCTTTCGGAAGCATATCACCAGGTCTTTCTTCTGAGGTACTTCAGGGTGGATTCAAACCACCAACCTGTTGGCTAGTAGTGGAGTTCTTCATTATTTTCACTATCCAGGGACTCACAGGAAGACTAAGTAACCTGGATTGAGCTAGTACCAGGTATCAGAGATTGCTCTTAGCATTTTACATTCATTAACTCATTTAATCCTCAAAACAGATACTTATTACTGAGGCACAGAGAGGTAAGTAACTTATCCAGAGTCACACTACTAGTAAGAGGTGGAATCAGGATTTGAACTCAGCAGTTTAGAGAACTTGCTCTTAAACATTATACTACTATACTATAAGGAGCTCTGGTGTAGTGCCTAAGGCATTGACTGCTAACCAGAAGACTGGCAGTTCAAATCCACCAGCCACTCCTCAGAAGGAAGGTTGGGGAATCTACTTCCTTAGTGATACCATCTCAGAAACACAAGGAGGGGTCACTATGAGTCAGATGTGACTCAACGGCAGTGACTTTGGTTTTTGACTATGCTGTATCTCTAAATACATGTACCAAAACCAAAAAACCAAACTCACTGCTGATGAGTCGGACCTGACTCATAGCAACCTCTCCTTGGCTTTCCAAGATGGTATCTCTTTGGAAGGAGAATGACCAACCTTCCTTCAGAGGAGTGGCTAGTCTGTTTGAACTGCCAACCTTCTCGTTAGCATTCAAATGCCTTAAGCACTACGCTACCAGAGCTCCCCTAAATATATGTAGACTATCTAAAGCAGTGTCTGATACAAAGTAGGTACCATACATAATGATATTGTTGTTGTTATGTGCCATTTAGTTGGCCCCGACTCATAGCAACCCCTCCTTGGGTTGCCAAGGCAGTATCACTATGGAAGTAGATTGATAGTAATTAATGATAATAAACAGAGCTTTAAATTTTATGGAGAAAGATAAGTTCCAGATACTTTCATCCAAATGTGATTCAGATCAGTGTCTAGAAATACTTCAGTTAAAAAATGCACTATGTAAGAGAAAAAAATACTCTGGTTTGCAATAATTCTAGCAATAGTCAAAGCAGAGGGAAGTGCGAAATAGAGATTTCTCTTGGAACAAAATTCTAACGAGGAACAATTCCTCTACTTTAAAAGCATTTCTTTCTATTGTCTCTGGAGAGGGAGGCTAATGGACAAAGAAGCATTTTGGATATTGATGCCAATATCCTGTGAAGTCTATTTCCCCCATAAGTCCTGGCCATTGAAGCAAACCCAATAGCCTTTACTGAAAGTAGAAGCCATTAGTATCCTACTAGAAGCTGCTTCTCCAAAAATGTAATGCACTACTAAGTTCACACGGGAAATATTCAGGGATGGACTTCAAGTGGAGGGTCCCATACGGGGGCATGAGAAATATGTTGGACAAACCCCACACTTAACTACCCAAAATAACTCCTATACCAAGGAATCTAGTTTCCATGCCTAAATTCTATCATTTAGCACTTAAAAGCTTTTAAAGTATTCACAAACCCAACACAAAACCTTCAGAAAATGCATGATGAGTAGATAGGCAGAAGTGTAAATGAAGGCACACACACACACACACAGAGCTTTAATCAACTACCTGCTTGCAGGGATTGACTGGTAACTAGAGGGAAGTAAAGTCTTTCAAACTCAAGAAAGAGGTGAGATACCTAGAAAGCTGAGAACTGAGAGAACTAGAAAGCTGATGGAGGTTGTAAAAGGACAAAGAAAAAATCCAGAACTTAAATTTTTATTGCTATTAAGGATTAATTAAAACAATTGGTTCAAGTCGATCTCAGACCTCAGTTTCTGTCAAGTTCAAAATCTAACAAAGGTAGAGTATTCATTATCATTGCATAGGTTTAAACCTGTAAAGTTAGTCCTTTGGAGGAGGTTCCAAAGGATGCAGAATTCAGACAGTGCCATCAGAAAATGATAGCATCTGCATATACCTTGTTAGAATGACTGAGTCAGTCTCAAAGACACACACTTCAGCTCCTTTACATCTCTTTAAAGTGGGAGTACTTATTAACAAAAATTAACAACTGCATTACAAATGAATGATTTGGAGGGCTAGTTTCTACTTAGGAGCTCTAGTGGTGTAGTGCCTAAGGGACTTGACTGCTAACCAGAAAGACAGCAGTTCAAACCCACCAGCCTCTCCTCAGAAGGAAGGTTGGGCAATTTACTTCCGTAGTGATACCACCTCAGAAACTCAAGGAGGGGTCGCTATGAGTCGAGTCTGACTCGATGGCACATAACATCATATTCTACTTAAGAATAAATGACAATTAAAGTTCATCTGAGCTTCCCTCCTTTATATGTTGTCTGTTAAATGAGGATAGTGTCTACTTTAAATCACTTATGTGAGTTGAACAGATTATAGCCTGGCATGTAATAGTCATTCAATCTATCCCTCTCTCCCTGTAAGTTCTTGGTTGCTGAAGCCCTGGTGTGTAACATTTAGCTTCATAAGCAGAAAAAGCTCCTTTGCTAAAGCATATGGTTAGCTGGCATAGTAAGATCCTCTGCAAAGCTAGATCTAACTTGGACTTTCGTATAAGCTACTTGCTTTGCACGAAAACTTACTGTGGCTACATATTTCCTAATATTCACCACTGCTTATTGAGAATATGGGTTGAGCTGGTAAACAAATTACTCATTCTGAACCTATTTCTTAGCTAGAAAGGCCTTCCAATCATACACATAGCACTTGTACTGAGTGAGGCACTGTAGGGCTAGCCACAGGCAATTTGGGAAAATATATTTATTTGTACCTTATAGAAACTGCTTGTAACTCAAATTTATGGTTAGAAAAGCATAAATTTGCCTTCTCAGCACTTTTCCCCTCTGCCTAACCTTCATTTTCTTTGTACATGAAGAGTCTTCTGTCCCATCTAGCATTTCTCTTGTGTCTAGAGACACTCTCTCTAACACAAGAGAAATTAACACTGCCAGGAATACAAAAACAGAACTCAGCTTAAAAAGATGAAACCTATACTTGTCTTTTTTCCATGCCACCTGACTTCCTAATTTCTGGTTTGTAAAGACAGAATGTATGTAATGACTACGTGAACACTATTTTCCCTTTCTTGATCTTTTAAATACAAAACAACTAAGATTAAATGTTTTAAACCAGTATGTACCCAAACCCCTACCATCAAGTGGATTCCAACTAATAGCAACTTCCATTGGATTCCTAAGGCTATCAATCTTTTCAGAAATAGATCACCCCATCTTCCTTCTGTGGAGCGGCTGGTGAATTCGAACCACCGACCTTCTGGTTAGCAGTCAAATGCTTTAGGCACTGCACCACCAGAGCTCCTTAAACCAGCATGTAGTCATTTTTAAAAGCAAAAATCTTCCTGATCGCCTGATTCTTACTATGCAGTAGAAGGGACCAATTCTCAGAGAGGAGTATTGTGCTTAGCAGAGGGTCAGCGAAAAAGCAGAAGACCCTCAATGAGATGGGACACAGTGGTTACAACCATGGGCTCAAACACAGCAATGATTGTAAGGATGGCGCAGGACCGGGCAGTGTTTCGTTGCGTCATACATGGCGTCGCTATGAGTTGGAACCGAATCAAAAGCACCTAACAACAAACTATGCAGTATCTTTTCTCCACAGACATTAAAGAATGGTCATACTTTGTGTGATCAAAGGGGAGAAAATGGCATATAAAGGCAGGATCTTAAAAAGTAATTTAAGCCACCTGGGGAGTCAGAATCTGCACACAATGTGTGTAATTTATTAAATGCAGGTGGATTTTCTGAATAAACTATGAACTATATGGCATATAGCAGGCACATGTAATTACATTCAACCATTCATAGATGCTAGCTTCCATTCCACTATTCTGAGTGTAGGATTACTTTTCTTCTCAGGGTCTTTCTATGTATAGGGCCCTTTAGAAATGGTTTCTAACCTAAGGTTTCCCATTCAATGGGAGCTATAGTTGTTGCTTCTCAGTTGCTGCATCAAGCAGTTTTAGTATTTGTTTTGGGTCACTTTTAACTTGGAAAACTTTTGGGACCTTAGCAGTACAAGGTGCTGTTGAGTTGATTCCAACTCATGGCTACCTGAAATGAGTCAGAGTAGAACTGGTCTCTATGGGGTTTTCAATGGCTGACCTTCCCAGGAGAGAGCCAGGCCTTTCTTCCGAAGCACCCCTGGGTTGGGTCCTACTTCCAGCCTTTGGGTTAGCAGCCAAGGATATTAACCACTCAAAACCCTGATTTTACAAATTCACACAAAAACTAAATGCCAAAAGGTAAGACTTTTCAGTCACATAACCATTCAACTCAAACCCTGTTTGAAATACACCACTTAGATTTTCTGAGTATAATGCATTGGTTCTTTCAGAGTGATGTATCTAATCCATAGTGTTGGTGATACTGTGCTATAAGTAGCATGTAGGGTGAGAAAAGTTCAGGCACTATCAAGGAAATAAATGCTCACATATTTTTAAGAGTCCTTTTGACATTTATGTTTTCACAGCAAGTCACCAGTTTTAGTAACACATGATCTGATCACTCTTTTTGCAAAAATTTAGATGATGATCCCCAATTTCAGTGATCTATGAAATTCAAATTCAAAAGAATGTGCATTCATTTTAACAGGATATATACATTGAGCAGTGTCATAGTTTTCTATTGTTGCCTTAACTAATTACCACAAACTTTGTAGCTCAAAAAAAAACATAAATTTATTCTCACAGTTTTGTACGTCAGAAGCCTAAGCTACAGGGTGTTGGTAGGGCTGAGTTCTTGTCTGAGGACTTAAGAGATGAATGTCGCCTTGTCTTTTCCAGCTTCTAGAGGCCCCTTTCCTGTCTTCAAAGTCAGCAATGTCAGATCTCTTATCTATGATTCTTTGGTGGGCACATCTTTCTTTATCACTTTTAAAGTGATTCATGTGATTAGATTGGGTCCACAAAGATAATCCAAGATAATCTCCCCAACACAAAACCTATTTCCTTAATGACATCTGCTAAATCCCTTTTTCCATGTAAGGTAACATATTCATGGACACCTTTAGGGGCCTTAATTCTGCCCACCGCAAGCAAAAACAGCAAGATAAGCATTTTCACATTACACATTTTCTTTACAGAAATATTACTATAATTAAAATGTTTTTATAATAGGTATTATACACAGGAAAAGTATGTGGTGAAGAGTGATGCCCAAATGAATTATTATATTGACTCAAACTAAGTAAAGATCATGACATGTAATAGTCCAATGGTGGAAGATGGAACCAAACCCTTCTTTCCATGTGTCCTCCAATTTAATTAACCCTGGCACTACTGCCCTTTACTAAAACAAACATGTATTTTCAATTCTAAGTTCATACTAAATTCAAATATTTCAAATGTTTCTTAACACCTGTTTATTAAAGAGGTAACTTACCTTAAGTTCCTACTTAAGACATTTTGAGATCTAAAGATAATTTAATATTAAAAAGTTATAATTACATAGGTATTTGTTTAGGTACATCAGAATTTAAAATACTGCTATTCTAAAATTCCTATTCAATCAGAAAAAGGGGAAAACATTCTTATACAGCACAGGGCCAACTGGAAACAATGAGTGGTCTTTAAGTACAATGTTGTACCCAGGCTATAAAGGAGATGCTCGGAAGAGAGGAATATGCCAACACACGACAATGCAAATGCACTAGGAAAGTTTATTAACTAACTTAAGTTAGGGTCTTTGCCCTTACCAGGTCAGTGGCTTAAGCAAAAGACCCCGTGCCCCGATATTCTCACAAATTTATGGAACAATATGGGGAGGG
>NW_006921680.1:4641000-4665795 GCF_000298275.1 Orycteropus afer afer | reverse complement strand
AATCCGGATGGCTTTTGTGATGCGTGTTGAGTTCGGAGGAAGTTCCTTGATACCTACTGAGACTGGAGGGCAGATAAAGGCCCTAAAGAGTCCAAAAGTTCTGTTAGTAATGCTGACACTAAAAGGTTTCTGGTTAAAGATTTTCCTGGAGGCTACTAGAGCTCTCAGACTCACACAATAAGTGAGTATATTTTGTAAACCAAAAATAGGGCACATACTCTAAATAAGGGAATTTTCTGACTTTTTACTTCATCTATATGAGAAGTCTTACAGAAACATATATGGAAAAATATGGAAACACATTATACCTGTTTATGATACACAAATGAATCTTTTAAAAATGAAAAACAAAAGCAAAAGCACAAAACCATTCCTGAAAATTGAGGGTCAGTTTACAAGCAGCAGCTGAGTGCTATTACATTATAATAAGCAGCATGGGCACCTGAGAAGTTTCTGAAAGTGGGAGAAAGGATGACTTGGAGAAAGACAAGGGTCAACTTTCACAGTTTCCATTTTTTTTTAATGTGCTAAACTTGAAATGTATTGGCAAGTCACATGGATTCACACATCCAAATTTGCTTTATTTCTGTGTTCTTATATAATTTCCTCAAAGTAGATTCACACTTTCTATGGAGCAACCAAATCCGCATCCTTTTATTTCATACATTACACACTTGTAAATATCTAATGTCATACTTTTAAAACTAACTACATCTCTTAATTCCCTTAATGTACAATCAGAAAGCATTTCTGTCCAATCTTGTTCTGTAAAGATTCTCAAATCAAAGGAAGTCTGTTAATAAGTAATTTTGTGACGTGAAAAAAAAGAACAGCATTTTAAACTAAGATGTTTGTTTTTTCTGACCAGAAATTAATACCAAGGGCACTTCAAGAGACATGATAAGTAGTCCCCAAAAAACAAATTGTGTTTCAAAGTTCATTTTTAAGGTGAAATGTAGTTTTTAGATTATCAAACTAATCTATAAAAAACTAGGAAATGATTATGCCAAACTAGTCTATGAAATCTAATTTATCAATGATCTGGTACCATAGTGCCTAAGGCATTTGACTGCTAACCAGAAGGCTGGCGGTTCAAACCCACCAGCCACTCCTTGGAAGGAAGGTTGGGCAATCTACTTTCGTAGTGATACTGCCTCGGAAACCCAAGGACAGGTCGCTATGAGTCAGGTCTGACTCCACAGCACATAACAACAACAACAGTTAAATGGTAGATAAAAATCAGAAAATACCTATGATTCTCAAACAAAATATAACAGAAAAACAAATAGAATGTTAAATATTGACATTTCAAGAAATAAGTTTTGATCTAATTTCTCTAACTAAAGATGTATAAATTCTGGGTACTTTTAAAGTCTCTGTTATTATTGTTGTTATGTGCCGTTGAGTCGGACCCGACTCATAGAGACCCCTCCTTGGGTTTCTGAGGTGGTATCACTAAGGAAGTAGATTGCCCAAGCTTCCTTCTGAGGAGTGGCTGGTGAGTTTGAACTGCCAGCCTTCTGGTTAGCAGTCAAGTGCCTTAGGCACTACACTGTTGTTGTTATGTGCCGTCGAGTAGGCCCCGACTCAAGGCAGTATCACTACGGAAGTAGGATTGCCCAACCTTCCTTCCGAGGAGTGGCTGGTGGGTTTGAACCACCAGCCGTCTGGTTAGCAGGCAAGTGTCTTAACCACTATGCTACCTACCAGAGCTAAATCTCTAGAATCTAATAATATTGATGCACTTTAAATTTTATTTATGGAGGCTGTATCACTCTCCTGTATTAACTAAGATTAAATGACAATGCTTAAAACACTTAGCCCAAGTCTGGCACAAAGTAAGCTATATAAAAAATTATTAGTAACTGGGCAGAAATTTGAGGGAAAGGCAGTAAACAAAAGTTAAGAGAGTATGTGAGTACATCCAGGAAAAAAAGAATTGCCTGAGATGGTATTAACTAAGGTGTTTTCCAATCTTCCTTTCCAGAACACCTGGATCTGAGGTCCCTGGAAGCCACAATTGTGCAAGGGAGTCAAAGTTTACCCCTTGATTTGGTTAGACTTGCCTGGAACAAAGGCTAACGAGGCTTCGAACCAGTTCCTTCTGGGTTTGACACTGCTGAGAATTTGCCTTTCCATTCCAGATATACTGAATCAGATCTACAATTTAACCAAGCCCCAGGTGATTTTTATGTATTCATCTGTAAGGCTCTGTACGAGTCACCTGGGATCTTAAAAATGTGGATTCTAATTCAATACATCTGATGTGGAAAGGCAAGTTCTCAGCAGGGGGTCAAACTGGAATGAACCAGCTGAAAGCCAAGGCTAACTAAGTCCACAATCTAAGTGGAAGTAATCTTGGGAAGCAAGGGACAAGTCAGAAATAAAATGGACACTAAGAACTGAATCCCAAATGCTCCCACAGATGGAGCCAGCACATTCTCAAGGCAAAGGCTAAAGTATTTTCCTAAAAAAACAAGACAGGGATAGGCACCACAGCTGCACAAGCAGGCTTTTGCAGTATCTCTTTGGCTAAGTCTGTGGGCAAGGCTGTTAAAAGCACTGAATCAGTTTGACAATGTGAGCATTAGTAAGAAATGGGCAGAGAATGGTACGTGCTTAATCTTATTAAAGAGAGAAGAGAGGAGACATCATTTATTGGATTAATCTAGTGGTTTACAAACCAGAATGGACATTAGAATCCCTCAGGTATTCCTTTAAAATGCAGAGTCTTATGCCCCATCCTTAAAGATTCTGACTGTATAGGTCTGTTTGGTTTTTATTTTTAAATCATCTCAGATGAATATTATGTTCAGCCAAATTTGAGATTTACCAATTTAGAGTTCAGTTCAATAGATTAACCTTTGAAATACATTTTGATTACCATATTTATCACATAGAATGCATACATAAATAATAAGCACATGCATAAAATGTGCATAGCACGTATGGGAAACTAGTCTGTGAGGGTTGTGCAGTGGGTGAATAAACCCTATGTGCATGTTATTTGTGGAAAATACAGTACAGAGCGTTTTCAAGTTATTATCTCAAAAAGTAATACTGTGAAGGGGCTGGTTTAGAAAAATTATATACATAAAATATATAATCATATCCATTTTTATACAATAAATAATATAATGTAAACATTTCTAAAAACCATAGTAAACCCAAAGCAAAGCCCAAAGTAAATTGAGTTTCTTCAAATATGAAAGATAAAGGGCTTTTTGTTTTGAAAAAAATAATAGAAAGCTGTGCTTTCTTGTCTTAAAATCTGAAATTTAAAGATAACATCCAATATTGCTACTATAAAGAAAACAAGCCACAGTATTGTTTTTTTTTTATTGAAGAGTTCAGTCTTTTCATAATTGAAAGAATTGCATGATTGATTAAATACTATCCAAAACATTCCATTTAATGTTTCTAAATGCAGCCACACACCTGAGTATTTTGAATTGTATACACAAATCTATTAGCAGTTTAAACTCACCAACATTTATATTATGCTTCTTTAATAGAATCTGAGATGAACCACTAGTAAAATAGGTTACAAGATTCGAATTTTATGATGAGTTGGTCTGCTGAAATGTAGTATTCATACAAGGAATTTTTAATTTATTTTTTTATAAGTGAAAATTCTACACTGTGCCAATCTGTTTTTGCATATTATTTAGAAAATGCTAGTAAGGCTTTATTTTAAGGAATTACAAAAAAAAGATATCCTATTGAGGACCACGGATGATGCAGAAAATAATGGTTTACAAATAATTGTTGAAGAAATAAAGGAATTATAGTTTTCCTTTCATTATGGGCTTTCCAAAATCACAGGTATTTTTCAGATTAAAGTTAGATTAAAAATTAATGGAAAATTAATTAATTAAAATTAATTAATTAAAAATTAATGGAAAATCTGCAGTTCAACAACTTCAGCTTTTTTAGATTTAAAAAAGAAACAGAGTAGATGATTCTAACCATAGTCTAACGAAAATGTTGCTTTGAGGGAAAATCTTGACTCACTGCTTCATTTTTTCTTACAGCTTTTTCTTTGCTTGCTTACTATAAAATAATCCATTGTTACTGAGAGGACAATTTCTGATTCAGTTCCAAGGCTCTTGTATCTCCGTGAGTTTTGGCATTGTTCACTAGAACCTGTAGGAAATCACATACAGCAACATTATTAGTTTCTATTAACGACATCTCTATTCACTTTCATAGAAGCCATTCCTAGGTTGGCAATCTTCAAACGGCATATCAAACTACACAAGAGAAACTGATTAAATATAATCTTCCTGTCACTTTTGCTGAAATAAATTGTTCAACTAAAGCTAGTGCCAGAGAAAAGCACAATCTATTCAAATGTTCGTTATCACTGTATAAAGGTTTTATTTGGTAGCTTTGTTTACAATACTGTCACCTCTAAACACTTACCCAAAATGACCATTTTATACGCAGAATTGAACAAATGACTTCACCCTCCTTTAAAACTACAGCTCAAGATCGGGGGTCTAATTTCTAGGCTCTGTCAAAAATTGTTCTATGATTTCCACCAACTCTACAAACTAAGGGAGTGCTGGTGGCGTAATGCCTAAGGTATCTGACTGCTAACCAGAAGGCTGGTGGTTGAAAGCCACCAGCCACTCTTCGGAAGGAAGACTGGGCCATCTACTTCCAAAGAAATACCACCTCAGAAACCCAAGGAGGGGTTGCTATGAGTCAGTTTCGACTTGTTGGCAATGAGTTTCGTTTTGGTTTTTGGCTACAAACTAAAAGAATCAGTTTCAGCTGATCATTTAATTACTAAAACATTTTTTGGTAATTTATTGTCAAGAAATGTGAAGTGTCTAAGATTTTATTCTATTTGCAATCTAACAAATTAGCCTGTCACAATTTTCCCTGCCATAAGACATGGGACTCCTGGGTCAGAGGCAAATAGGTACATAGGATGAGGTTAAGAAGTAGTAGAATCTAATGAGACGTTCATGGTAGAAATCTGGATCAGAGGCATAGGACTTTATCCCTCATGGTACAGCAAGTTGTATGAGCATCAACTTATTTAATTCCTGGAATCATCCCATGAGAAGTAGAGAATTTATCACATGCATTCTGTAGAATAGGAAGAAGTAACATTTTTTTTTTTTTTTTTTTCAAACATGATAAAAGTCACTTTTTATTGAATAAGGAGCTCTGGTGGTATAGTGGTTAAAACATTTGGTTGCTAACCAAAAGGTCAGTGGCTTAAACCCACTAGCCACTCTGCAGAACAAAGATGAGCAGTCTGCTTCTGTAAAGATTTACAGCCTTGGAAACCCAGTGAGGGTTGCTATGAGTTGGAATTGACTCGATGGCAGTGAGTCTGGTTTTTCCATATTGAATATATTTATAAATTATGTATCCAGATTTTTACCAATGAACACCCAATTAGATTCTACTATCTCTTAGGAGCTCTGGTAGCATAGTGCCTAAGGCACTTGACTGCTCACCAGAAGGCTGGCGGTTCAAACCCACCAGCCACTCCTCGGAAGGAAGGTAGGGCAATCCTACTTCTGTAGCGATACTGCCTCGGAAACCCAAGGAGGGGTCGCTATGAGTCGGGGCCTACTCGATGGCAAACAACAACAACATCTCTTAACCTCATCTTATCTATTTGCCTGTATTACAATGGCCATTAAAAATATCACAACCAGCATCTAGCACCTTTGTCTTTTTTCTAATTTGACATGACACATAATAAGCACATCTTATCTACAGGTTACCACTGGTTAGTGGTTCTCAACCAGGGCAATTACACTCCAGGGATCATTTGGCAATGTCTAGAGAACATTTTTGGTCATCACAAGTTTGTGCGTGCATGTGTGTGTGTGTGTGTATGTGTGTGTTCTAGGGGCAGGAGAGAACACTGCTACTGGCATTTAATGGTTAGAAGTCAGAGATGCTACTTGTGGTGCAGTGAATTACTTGGTTTGGCTTTTCTACCTAGGCTTTGTGACTCCCACCAGATTACTGGGTGAGACTATGCAGATAAGGTGTACGGAACTCTAATGTAAGGATGGGTTTTGCGATGTTGCTGGGCTTAAAATGAGACCTCCTAGACGCAGAAGGTGGGATTCTCACTGCCATTGAGAGAGAACAGCCAGAGGTGGAGTACAGTGGAGCCCATCCTTGGACCCGAGATCCCTGTGCTGGACTATCTTGGCAGAGAGATGGCTGAGACAATGGGCAGAGAGGACTTGCTGGCAGAGCAGGGTGCACCTAGGTGTACCTACTGGCAGAGTTGAAAGAGCTTTGTAATACTTGCCCAAGCAGGGCAGAGGCCAGGCCGAGAGGCCAAGGGCCAGAGAGGCATGCCTGAGGGCACAGCAGAAAGGAGACTGTTCTGATCGAAGAACTATATCCTGAACATATTCCTGAACCTGAGTTGTAGGCTATTCAACCAAACTCACTGCCATTGAGTTAATTCAACTCCTAGCAACTCTTCCTTAGGTTTCTGAGGCAGCATCTCTACAGAAATAGATTGCCCAATCTTCCTTCAGAGGAGTGGCTGGTAGGTTTGAACAGCCAGCCTTATGGTTAGCAGTCAAATGCCTTAGGCATTACGCCACCAGAGCTCCCTGTAGTCTATTACTTCCCTAATAAACCCCATAATCATGAGTGTTGCATGTGAGTTGTGTGTGGCCACTGCAACCAATTATCGAACCCAGAAGAGAAGTAGTGAGTGCTGTGGGAGGAACAGCTTGGTGTCAGAACAGGTAAAAAGGCTGGAGGGTGGCAGCATATCTGGCTTCATAGGAATAAGCCTTAGGCTGTTAATGGTGATTCTGTCTCCCTCTTGTGAAGTTAGAGGAGATCAGAAGATGCCTCTTTTGCACTGTTAAACATCCTACAATGCACAGAACACTCCCCAGCCCCAACAAGGAATTATCCAGCCAAAATTCCAACAGTGCCAAGGTTGGGAAATTCTGGGTCTATCAAATCCAAGCTCAAGACAAGATGAATGTGAGTAGGCAAAAACAATGCCATTATTGTAATGTTGATACAAGACCAGTACCAACTCATGCATTTTCTTCCCTTTGGTTTACTGCTTGGCTATTTCTATTTAGACTTGCCTCTTGCTAAAATTTTTAACTGTTCACATTTCTAATGATAAAGTATAGTACAGGTATGAAAATAATGAGAGAAAAGGAGTTTAGTGAAACAAGCCTTTCTGGCAAAAAAAGAAAAGAAAAGTCTATCTTTGGTACTGCTTTAGGTTGGGTTTAGATGGTCGTATGTTTGCACTGCTATAAATTCTAATAAATAAGGGCTTCAGACCAGCAGTTCTCAGCTTGTTTTATAAACCTCAGTACATCTGATAGCTGACTTTTGTCATATTCACATTGCTTCACTGGTACAATACCACCTATTAGGCAAACCTCTTGTAATTCTACTCTTCTTTGTCACTTAAGAAAGCTTATAAAAATAAATTGATAGAGACATATGTAAGGATATCCTGAATCTGCTCTATTTTATTACATGAAAAATACACAACCATTTGCCACCTGTGGTTAGTATCCAATCCTTACAATATCTTGAACAACTGATCATGAATCTTGATCAAGGTTCTAAACTACCACCCTACACCTTCTATACTTGCTATTAGTGGCTGGCTTTGAAACGGTTATGCTTAAATAATAATAAAATATGTGTTGTTGTTGTTATGTGCTGTTGAGTTGGACCCAACTCACAGTGACCCCTCCTTGAGTTTCCAAGGCTGTATCACTATGGAAGTAGATTGCCCAACTTTCCTTCCAAGGAGTGGCTGGTGGGTTTGAACCACGAGCCTTCTGGTTAGCAGTCAATTGCCTGCACCAGAGCTCCTAATAAATTGTGTAGTTTCCCCCCAAAAAAAGCATCTGCATAGGTAGAGGGTAAAGCTACATAAAATTATTTTTAAACAAAGCCTTAACAGCCTTGTTTATTATGCCAAGGTACACCAATTTGGCTTCTGTTCCAATATCCAAATGGGGATTTCATAATTAACCCATGGTAAGATGCAGACTATATATATCTAATCTTTAAGCCATGTGTATATAAATGTTTCTCTACTCAACAGCCACAACAGTAGACACTGTAGTCTTCCGTAGGCCAAAAAAATACATACTCGTTTTCTTAAAATTGAATTATAAAGTGGAATAATTTTGAAAATATCTCTAACACACTTAAGTATGAATGCAATAATTTTCAAAAAAACAATTCCTTACATCAATTAGTTCGTAGTCATCTTTAGCATATAAGTGTCTCAGTAGGTACCAACGAGCAGTTGACACAATTGATTTGGGGTACCCAGGCTGATACACCACTCTCTCCAAAAGTCGTCGTGTCTCTCTGTGGAAGAAATTTTTATAGTTAGTCCAAAGCATATAAATTGATATAAGGTACTTCATGTATTAGTATCTCATACATTGCATAATTCTTTTATTTTTTGGTAGACATAGTATCTGACCACTTCATGAATTTATTCAGATTACAAGGTAATAATGGTTAAGCTTTATTAAGTGCTTACTATGTGTTAAGGAGCTCTGGTGGTGCAATGGTTAAAGCATTCAGTCGCTAACCAAAAGGTCAATGGTTCAAGCTCACCAGCTGCTCCACAGGAGAAAGATAAGGCAGTCTTCTGTAAAGATTTACAGTCCTGGAAAGCCTGGTATAACCCCTGAGACTATGGTCCCTAGCTGCCCTTCAGGTCTGGAATTGAACTATTCCTGTGATTTCCAGCCAAACAAAAGCAAGCATATGAGCTGAACATTTATATTAGGTAGATAAACTCCTTGGAGAGATCAATCATGGGAGAATAGAAGGGCTGTGTATGCACAGGAAGACAGCTCTGGTAACAGGAGTGCATAGGAGGGAAGGACACAGGGAAGAGGTGGCTATGGGGAGGAAGTGGCAGGAGAGCTGTTGCACTGTGGGAGATTACAGTCAATGTTGTCAGACAAAGTATATGTGAACTGCTGTATGGAAGATGAATTTGCTGTGTAAACTGTCACAGAAATTACGTTAAAAAAAAAGACTTGCAGCCTTTGAAACTATACACAAACTCAACGCAACACACTGCCATCGAGTCGGATCCAACTTATAGTGACCCCTCCTTGGGTTTCCAAGGCGGTGTCACTACAGAAGTAGATCGCCCAAACTTCCTTCGGAGTGGAAACTCTATGGGGAAGTTTTACTGTCCAATAGGGTCGTTATAGTTAAAATTGACTCAATGGCAGTGGTTTGGTTTAGTTTAGTACTATGTGCTAGGTATTATGCTAATAGTTTGACACAGATTTAGTACTTAGTATTTATACTCACAACCTTATAAGTTAGGTCACTGTTATTATTCTCATTTTGTAGATAAGTAAATTATGCTCTTTCCAAAAAGAATGGGGAAAAGACTCCTATTTTATGAGCACTTGTGAGTGGTCTTCTTCTAATCATTTTGGAAAAGAAAATAAGCAGAAAAAAAACATAAATCACTAAATAATACAAACATGATGTAGAATGGAAAGGAGAAATATTTAACATCTACACTAGGAGTTTAGTGTATAATACCCAGCTTTTAGTGCACGTTTTGAAGGCTATGTGGAATACATGCACCTATGTAATAAGATGCTGATTTACAGTTGTGTTTTGTGTTTTTCCTTCCTAACTTGCTAACGTCTATGACTCCATAACTTCTGTATTAGTAAAAACAACATAAATAGTGCTAACTTCAGAACTATGAAATAGGAGAGTGTAGCAATTGATTTGAAGTAGGAGCTAAAGAATTTATCTTAAAAATGCTTTTGCACAGGAAGCACACAGTAAGCACACTTTTTCCTTAGACTATATGCATTTTGGGAGCTGGTTTTGGAGGAGACAGCCATGTGGGAAGGGCTGAAAGAGATATAGGGATGGGGCTAAAGCCCTCGACGCCACCCCACTGGGCATAAGCAGAGATTTTTAGGGATTTTAAATCACAGCCTAAAACACTTCTTGGTAAAATTAGTCACAGAAGGAAAAAAATAAATATATATTAGTAAATTTTAAGGGTATTATTGTAAATTAGCCATATTGTCTTATTTCTTCCTTCATTCCTGTTTTGTGAAGTATCCTTTGCCATATATTTATATCTGAAGCTCTAGTTCTACAATACCTGTTTTGTCCCAGTAACATTTACTCCTAAACCACCATTTACTTGAGATTGTTTTGTATTTGCTTGATATCTATTAGAACTAGATATTAATTTCAGAATTTTAAATATTCTCCTCTGTTTATTCAAACATACTCTAAGTCTTTTTTTTCAAATATATTTCTAACCCTATGACCATTCTCCAACAAAAGTATTTGAAGAATTTTTATATTTTAATCTGAGAAGCATTTGGATTTCTTAGATGTAAAATTACATTATTTATAAACAACATGTCTCTGCTTCTTCAATGTTTTTGCTATTAAGTGCCACTGAGTCAGCTCAGACTCAAAGTGCCCCTATGTACAACAGAATGAAACTGTCTGTCTGGTCCTATGCCATCCTCACAAGCATTGCTATGCTTCAGCCCACTGCATCAATCTATCTCATTGAGGGTTTTCCCCTTTTTTGCTGACCCTCTATGATATCATATGGATATCATACCAAGTATGGTGTCCTTCTCCAGGGACTGGTCCCTTCTAAGAACATGACCACAGTATGAAAGATGAGATCTGGCCACTGTTGCTTCCAAAGAACATTATGGCTGTATTTCCTCCAAGACAGATTTGTTTGTTCTTCTTGCAGTCCATAGTACCTTCAATATTCTTCACCAACACCACAATTCAAAAGCTTTAATTCTCCTGCAGTCTTTCTTATTCACTGTCCAGCTCTCACATGCATATGAAGCTATTGAAAATACTACGGCCTCGGTCAGGCACACTTTAGTCTTCAAAGTGACACCTTTGCTCTTAAACACTTTAAAAAGGTCTTTTGCAGCAGTCTTTCACAGCAGATCTGCCCAGTGCAATACATAGTTTTATCTCTTCACTGTTGCTTCCATGGATGTTGAGTGTGGATCCAAGTAAAACAAAATCCTTTACAACTTCAATCTTTTCTCCATTTATCATGAGGTTGCTTATTGGTCCAGTTGTGAGGATTTTTGTTTTCTTGATGTTGAGGTGCAATCCATACTAAAGGCTATATCATCTTTGATCTTCCTCAGTAAGTGCTTCTAGCCTTCTTCATTTTCAGCAAGCAAGGTTGTGTAATCTGCATACTGCAGGTTGTTAACGAGTCTTCCTTTGATGCTGATGCTACATTCTCCTTCATGTAATCTGACTTCTCTGATTATTTGCTCAGCATGAAGACTGAATAAGTATGTGGAAAGGATACAACCCTGACACAAACCCTGACACACCTTTTCTAATTTTCAAGCATGGAGTATCCCCTTGTTCTGTTTGAACAACTGCCTCTTGATCTATGTAAAGGTTCCTCATGAGTGCAATTAATGTTCTGGAATTCCCATTCTTTGCAGTGGTATCCATAATTTGTTATGATCCACATAGCAAGATGACTTTGCATAGTCAATAAAGTACAGGTAAATATCTTTCTCCTATGCCTTGCTTTCAGCCAAGATCCATCTGACATCAGCAATGATATCCCTTGTTTCACACTCTCTTCTGAATCTGGCTTGAATTTCTGGCCATTCTCTTTCACTGTACTGCTGCAACCATTTAAAAATTATTTCCAGCAAAATTTTACTTGTATGAGGTATTAATGATATGGTTTGATAATATCTGCATTCTGCTGGATCACCATTCTCTGGAAGGGCACAAATATGGATCTCTTCCAGTAGGTTGGCCAGGTAGCTATCTTCCAAATTTCTTGGCACAAACAAGTTAGCACCTATAGCACTGTACCCATTTTTTGAAACATCTCACTAGGTACTTCATTAATTCCTGAAGCCTTGTTTTTTTCCAATTCCTTTAGTGCTACTTGGACCTCCTCCCTCAATACCGTTTGCTCTCAATCATATGCTCCCTCCAGAAATGGCTGAACATCAACCAATTCTTCAATAGTCATGACTTTTTCACAGCTACTGTATCTTCAAGAACTTACACTAATGTAGCCTAGGACTTAAGACTTTTTGATTTTGTTTGTTTCTAGAAGCCACATCACACTGTTAGCTCATTCTGATACTGTGGAAAACAAACACTCTAAGCCCTTCTTTACTTGAAATGTTGTCAAGCCAAACCTCTCTGTTGTCCTGTGTACCTAGATCTTTTTTTTAAACAAATATAAGACCTCATTTCTTCCCTTAATGAGTTATTAGAACTAGTTTTTACAAAATTGATATAGCTATATGAACAACCTCAAAGCGTATAATATCAATGTGTTAAACCAACTATAAATCGTTCTTTTTTTTTTTTTCTTAGAAGGGATGAAAGGGAAAAAGTATTTCCAAGAAAGAAAATGAACAAAGATTCTTCATACCTTGCCCCAATTTTGCGATTGAATTGCAACAAAGCTTGTATAAGAACAGCCAGTGGACAAAAGCAAAGCTTCAAGGCCTCAGTTGTAGCTTCTCGAACCAAGGATGGCCAGTGATCATTGGAAATATTAGCCTGTAAAAATACAAGACAAATATTAAATCAAAGCTTTTGACATGTTTACTTTAAGAGTAAGCAATTCCACTCTGATTAGTGAGCATCGACCTGGACAAGTCAGCATATGAAGGCTGCAGAGAAGGTAATTACTGAAAAATGACAGAGATCCGATGCCTTCCCTCAAGACGCTACAAAACTCAGTAGCGTAGGATAAAGGAAAGTTTCAAAGAAGAGGCATTATTTCAAAAACACTAATATATTTTTTAAAAGAAAATAAACTATCATTTAGTAAGCCTTTGGTCTACCAAACACAAAAAACCACATTTAACATGACCAATTCTTTAACTTATAGTGATAAATATAAAGTTCCACATTTTGGAAACTAGCTAAGGAGAGGGAAAAGGCTGAAATAAAATATTCTAATGAAACCCTAACAGGAAAAAAAGTGTGAAAAAGATAACAAATAAAAAAAATTAAAGTTACCAATTCTGAAAACATTTTAGAAATTTCACTTTATGGTAAAAATGTTAATGTATCTGTGTGTGCATGTATTTGTTTTAGTGTCGATAAAGCCTTCGAAAAGAAGCAGGTTACAAACTAGTTTCTTCTATCTATGTAGTGACTCAGAGATAAAATAGATAAGTATTTCCTAGGTAACACTTCCTGAAAATAAAATAGTGAACAATCCATTGAATTATGCAAAAAGAAAAAAATGCATGAAAAATATTTCATTGAAAACCTCAAACTGTAACCAAGATTTTATAATTACAGGTCTGGAGAATGCACATTTAAATAAAGTCAATATAAGGAGTCAATAATATTGCCTGTTTCAAACACTATTAAAAAAAAAAAAAAGTAAAATCAATGCAGTGCAAGCAATAGTAATATACTCAATCAAGGAAGAAAACCCAAAAAGCCACTGCCATTGAATCAATTCTGACTCAGCGCAATCCCTACTGGGTTCCCAAGGCTGTAAATCTTTATAGAAGTAGATTGCCTCATCTTCTTCCAATGGAGCAGCTGGTGGGCTTGAACCACTACCAGCCTTTGGAATGGCAGCCAATGCCTTACCCACTATGCCACCAGAACTCCTTAACTGAAGAAGAGGAAGCCATAAAGATAATACATTTGAAAAGAGAGAACAGATAACGTTATGGGGCATCTTCTACAAAGACGGATACTGTGGAAACCTTGGGTTCATCTGACAGAGAAAATAGGATAAGGCAAAAACTAATAAAAGTACACCTATACCTTCTCAAAAATTAACTGCATAAAATTCTCACTAGATGTTTTTATCTTTTATAATGCACTATCTAAAAGATTCCAAGAATTCATATAAAACTTTCTATGAAGTTATTTCAAAGATTATTATATCAGGTAAAAGTTACCATATGTAATTAGTACACTGTGGTAGTTAAAGTTATAAGTCCTCTTGGCTGGGCCTGGTTTTGAGTGGCTGGGGAGGTGGATCTAGTTATTTCCCATGGTGAGATTGGTAATCAACTCCCTGGTGGAATCTCCTGGAGCAGCTGAGTTGCTGCTTTAAGGATGTGGGCTGCTTCCAGTATATAAGAAGCAACTTTGAGGAAGGTCTCCACTTGAATCCTGCATGTAGACGAGCTGTTATTCAGCAGCCTGTCATGTTGTCTGCCGATCTTGGGATAGTTAATGGGACTTGAATCAATGGCCTGCTGTGTGGTTTGGTAATATCAGGACTGTGCCATTTTATTTGCCAACCTTGGGCTCGTCAGCCTCAGTAGCCAGCAGCTGCCTGAGTGAAAAGACACCTATAGTTTCAGTGACCTGGGAGCAAGAGGCACAGCTGAAGCCCAAGGTCAAGGCACTTTCACCCAACCCCTAGAGCTTGGCACCTTGAACTCAGACTTCTAGCCACTAAAACTGTAAGAGAATAGATCCCTGTTTGTTTGAGCCACCAATTTGTGGTATATATTCCTGTCAGAGTGGCATTAGGTAACCAAAACATACACTGAACAAAAAATGTGATGAGAATGCACTTTTATTTTTTGTTTCCCATGATCTTTAAAATTTATTATTTTTCTCTGTCCCTGGATGTAAATCATCAATGGCCCCATGACTCTTACACTGATTTTTCTTACATTCATTCACACAGTCTCAATCAGAATGTCCTCTTGTTTTCAATACTTCAGACTTCACTCAAAGTAATAATGACACCCACCACCCCCTCAGATCCTAGCAAGGGTGTCACAAGCATCAGTAGATGGCTTGTTCCTCCTAACCAACACTCCCACCTAATTGCTAATTGCACTTTCAGGCCCTTAAAATACCACAAGTGTGTACTTGACTGGTGCCACTGTAAGATGGTCTCAAGTTCTCCAGGCCTGGCAGATACTTGAAGCTCTTTTTCTCATGGAAATTTTTCTAGCTTATCAGAGACTCAGAACTTCATGGACAGTCTCTCATCTGCAGGATCAGCTATATGATTTATGGCGCTGGAAGCAAATTAAAATGCAGGTTCTCTGTTCAAAAAGTATTAAGAACTTCAAGATGACAACTGTAGAGTATTAAGCCAAGAAGATACCATTAGACCTGTGTAACAGCACAGGATATATTGCTATGAAGTCAGTCCTGCTCATCTGAGTTTCCATTAACTCTCTTCCATTTTCCTAGCAAAGTGGAAACCTCTACTTTCCTTTCTGCTGAGATCCCATCACCCTACTGGTGGCCCTACTGGACAGGCTCTAAGATAATCCTTATACCAATCCACTCCCACACTTGGCAACAGCCACACTTAGCTCAATCAAACTTTGAGAGTGCTGCTGGTACCCTGGTGCAGCAACTCACCTTCCCTTGTTCCATCTTGTAACCTGGAAAGATATGTCTATCCACCTTTAGGATTCACCTACTGGTGGCTACTCTCTCCTAGAAGCATGCAGTCACTTTCTAGAACACCACCAACTGTTTCTCCATCCCAGCAGCTCAGACTAAGAGCCACAGACTCTGTAGCATGTATCAGCTGTCTATTCATACACTTCTAGGTATGTGCCTGCAGGACCTCAGAAGGCACACATCAGTGCCTCCCTCTCTCTGCAAGCACCCGCTTCTTCACATTTGTGTGTGTCTGTGTGTGGCAATGTGTGTTGGGGGTGGAGGTGGCAGCTACTCCTAACAAAGCAACAGCGCTGCTCAAAGAAATTTCTTCACAAATCCTCCTCTGACACTACTTTTCAGCTACTTCATAGCTGCTTATAAGTTAGTCCTCTACTCACTTCAAAAATCTGAACCTTAATCTGGTATCTCATCTGGAATCTGGTATCTAATATTTTAACCAAACTTTTCAGTTTAACAATATATTCATATGTCATCACAAAGAAGTATACATACAGTAAACAAAGAAACCCAAATCCACTGCCATGGAGTCAATTCTGACTCACAGTGACCCCAAAGGACAGAGAAGAACTGCCCTATAGGGTTTCCAAGGCTAAATATCTTTACAGAAGCAAACTACCTCATCTTTCTCCCATGGAGCAGCTGCTAGGTTTGAATCACTGAACTTTTGGCTGGCAGCCAAATTCTTTAACCACTGTGCCACTCCAAAAAAGACAAACCCACTGCCGTTGAGTCGGATCCAACTCATAGTGATCCATCCTTGGGTTTCCAAGGCAGTATCACTACGGAAATAGATTGCCCAATCTTCCTTCTGAGGAGTGGCTGGTGGGTAGAGCTCCTTATATACATAGAGTAGCTTCTCATAAAAGTCTAATCTTAATATATTCATTCACCTCACACTATCAGCTATTTATCATAGAAATACATATAGCATCTTTTTATTTCTTTATAATAATCATTGGGTGTCATATCTTTTAACAAGAAAAAATTATATTTGGATAATGATTTGATGTTTACAAAAGTATTTGTAAATGGTACTTCATTTCTAAGAATTCCTCAAGAAGGCAAGATAGGTATTACTATCTCCACTATTACAAAAAAGAAAAGAGCTCCAACAGTTTAATTGACTGAGGGTTTCAGGAGTAGGTGGTAGAACCAGAACTAAGGCTTTTAGGAGAAAGATTTTATGGGGGTACTAGGTGGGTGTTCATGGGTGTTACTGAAATACTAACTCTGCTAGAGAACATGCAATTAACACAGTAGACTTTGTGAAAGAGATGGCACCTGAGCTGCCTTCAATGGATAGAACAGAGGTAGGAGAGCAAAGAAGTGGAAGATATTTCAGATAGGAGAGATGTGAGAAAAGACACAGAAGCAGTAAGGGGGCGGAATTGTTCTGAGCACAGCAAGTAGTCTAGCATGTCTATTAGCCAGTGTGAACAGAAACCACATGACAGAAAACCACACTGGAAAAATGGAAGGACAGCTTATCTGTAAAGGGATAAGAATGCCAAATTAAGGCGTTTTCATTTTATTCCACACGTGATGAGAAACCATTTACTATGTTTTAACAGCAGAAAGACTTGAACAGACCTAAGTTTTAGCAAGACGATGTAGAACAATTTTTAACATGGTTTGGATAAGGAAGAGAATGGAGATCTTTAAACAAGATTTTCACACAGCTTTTTAAAATTAGTCCTTGTCTCCTGCCTTGAATAAACCCATTTTTAAAAGTTCAAAAATTAAAACAAACAAAAACAACAATTAAAAAAATTCACTTTCTTATGACTTAAATGTAGTGGATAATGGATAAGAAAGCATTGAAGGAAGAGCCAGCCAGCCAACCCGGGTTCAAATCCATGCTCTGTTACTCCTAGCTGTGTGACCTTGAACAATTTATTTTATCCTCTGTGCCTTAATTTTCTTATCTGAAAAAGAAGGTTATTGTGATTGTTAAATAAATTAATATGTATAAATCACTTACAATAGTGCACAGCAAACTAAGTGCTCTGTGTGTGTGTGTTCACTATTATTTTTGTTATTATTCATTCTACTCCTGGGCAGATTTAATAGCCTCGCATTAAAACAAATGAACAAACAACAAAACACACATAACAAAAGACCAGAATGAAGAGCAAATTATAATAATATTTATTAACTAATAATAACAAGTAATAAGTTAGGCTGAAAGGATGCCTACTTACTCCAGTTCAAATATTTTAAGAGCATGCTACAGGCAGTATGTCTATCTTCCATAGCTCAACAGTTGCTAAGTGACAAAGACCTTTGTTAACTACAAGCAGAGTACAGACAAAATAAAATGTCTGGTGAGGTATAATTACTATTAACCACTATTTATTTTCATTGCAATCACCTCAACTTGGACCACCATTATTATTTACCCATTTATTCAAAAGCCACCTATAGAGCACTTTGTATGTACAAGGCAGACTGGTAAATAAAGGATGTAAGTGAACAAAACATGGTCCCTGCCCTAAGAAGTTCTTAAATGTGCTTTATAACAATAGCACTAATGTTGAAAAAATTTCCTAATTCCAGTATTTCTTTGTCAAGATGTCTAGTTAATGTGAATAAATCACATCTGCAACAGATTACTATGGTGAATGCAAGAGATAATTCTGGCATGTCAGGAAAATTTTCTTCTGATTATGCAAATCAGAAAGAATAATATTTTATCTTTAATTAAATAAGTAATACATATATGATAAAATAATTCAAATACTAACAATGGATAGAAAAGGAAAATTTCTCTGTCACTAATCCTTAAAACCCCAGTGCCATTTTCTAAGGTAACTGCGATTCAGTTTCTTTTATATCTTTTCATATAGCATTGTATCTTCCCTATGTACCTATATGAACACAGGCATGCGTACACACACATACATACACAGGGCATATTTAGAGATATTCTTTAAAATATACACCAAAAATACATATACTTAAATGGGATTGTACCATACAAACTGTTCTGTAGCTTGCTCCCACTCCTATTTAACTATTCATGTCAAAGAGTTTCCCATATCAGCAAATAAAGCTTTTTTTAGAGTAGTATCTCCAAACTGTTATTAGAAAGCAGGATGTCAACTCACAAATTAGTCACTCTTACAGAATATCAAACTGAATTTAAAAAGTGGCTGAAATGTTAACTATCTGTATCTTTGGGTTAATTCCAAGTTAAACGACCAAGAAGCAAGAATGAATATCTCGCCATGTTGTTGTTGTTATGTGCCATCGAATCAGATCCGACTCATAGCGACCCCTCCCTGGGTTACTGAGGCAGTATCACTATGGAAGTAGATGGTCCAACCTTCCTTCTGAGGAGTGGCTGGTGGGTCTGAACTGCCAGCCTTCTGGTTAGCAGTCAAGTGGCTTAGGCACTATGCTACCAGAGCTCCTATTCTGTCATAGTTCAACTTTTAAAATTGCGATCTTCTTTTTTTCCCCCCCCAAACATTTACAACATTCTACTGTGGTTTATGGTTTCTGTTCATCAAGGGCCCAAAATATAGTCTTTGAGGAGGCCCGACTAAAAGTTAATGAAGCAACAGGAACTTAGTAGGATATCACTATATGAAAAAACTTTCATCCTTAAGAAAAAGAATCATCTGTTTCATGAGCACAATTATATGCTCTTACCATGCAGACTTCTAATGCAAGCAATGCCAGCCTCAACAGACTTGACAACTTCCCACTCCAGTTGCCCTGTTGGGATGCCACTTGGAGGCTCTTTCTGTAACACATCTCTGCAGCACTCATCATTCCTTGAGACTGATACACATGTGCCAGCCACTAAGGAACAGAAAGGGAGAAGAATACAAAAGACTTTAGTACAGTCTAGTAAATTACTTCCAACAAATTCAATAAACTTTGATGAAATTGTAATTTTTATTTAATTATACCTACTCCACACTTATTGACCATCTCATTATCTGACATTTTGTATTCATGACAACAGTAAAAAATGTACTATGTGACTATTTTGGACATTAATGACATACATCTGGAAGTAATGCTGAAGAGCATGGGGAAAGTAGGTTATGTATCATCTTGGCTGGGCCATGATTCTCAGTGGTTTGGCAGTTATGTAATGGAGTAATCTGGCAGTTATATAATGATGCAACCATCCTCCACTATGTAATTGGATGTGACCATCCTTTATTTTTGCATAACATGAATTTTTGCATACCAATCTGGTCTTTTGAACCTAACCATGTCAATAAATGAGGAGTAGGTTTATTGATATGTTTTGTGCCTGAAAAATAAAAATCACTGCAAGCATGTTCTTCCCTTTTGGCTTTCTAATTCAAGGTCTTTGCACATTTCATTATAATACTTTACTTTGTCTTCTCGAGCTGCCCCTTGAAATCTTCTGTTCAGCTCCTTCATTTCATCATTCCTTTCATTTGCTTTAGCTACTTTCTGTTCAAGAGCAAGTCTCAGAGTCTCTTCTGATATCCATTGTGGCCTTTTCTTCCTTTCTTGTCTTTTTAATGACCATTTGCTTTATTCATGTATAATGTTCCTAATGTAATCCCACAACTCATCTGGTCTTTTGTCACTGGTGCTTAATACATCAAATCTATTCTTCAGATGGTCTCTAAATTCATGTGGGATATAATCAAGGTTGTATTTTGGCTCTCATAGATTTGTTTTAATTTTCTTCTGCTTCAACTTGAACTTATATATGAACAACTGATAGCCTGTTCCACAGTCAGCTCCTGGCCTTGTTTTGGCTAAAGATCAATGAGCTTCTCCATCGCCTCTTCCCATAGATGCAGTCAGTCTGATTCCTGTGTATTCCATCTGGTGAGGTCCACGTATATAGTTGCCATTTATATTACGGAAAAAAAGGTATCTGCAATGAATAAGTCATTGGTCTTACAAAAGTCTATCAGGTGATCCTGGTGTCATTGCTATCACCAAGGTTATGTTTTCCAATTACCAATGCTTCTTCTTCATTTCTAACCTTTGCATTCTAATCACCAGTGATTATCAATACATTTTGATTTGCATGTTATTATGTAATGAAATTTTTAAACAAGAACGTCAAAAAGTTGGCATAACGAGAGACCAGAATAAAGAACAAAGTATAGTAAAATAAGAAGATTCTGTAAAATCTATATCAAAAGGCCCCTTTGACACTTTCCCTGGGGCCCAGTGGGAAATACAACAAAGTGATAAAGTAATTACATGCTTTTTGTATTTTAATATCAGTAAGAATGAACCACATATTGGTAACTGCATATTGGTTATGGTGGATAACAAAAACTAGCTAAAAGGGCAATCTGTTGAATCGGGTATCCTGAAAAAACCTATTTCTAAAAGCACTAAATAACAATGAGAATCTTGGATATGAGTTACTGTAAAGTAGGTAGGGAAAACTACACACAGCCCCTCTAAACGCAGGGGTATACACCATTTGTCATTGTTAGCTGCTGCTGAGTAGATTCCGAGTCAAAGCGACCCCATGTGTGCAACAGTAGGTAGAACCGCTCCCCAGGGTTTTCAAGGCTATGACATTTTGGAAGCAGAGTCCTGGGCCTGTCTTCCAAGGCAACTCTCAGTGGTTTTGAACTTTCAAACATTACAATACCCTTATTATGAAATGTTTGCAACACTTCTTTATTTCTCCTACATCAACCCAATGTAAGAGAGTACTTTCACCATTGTTCTATATTGAGGATATTTATAATCAACAATTAAGAAAGCTTTGTACAATTACAGCAGCAGATCCCAAATTAGTACTCAACTTCCTTAGTTCTTCTACCTATAATACCCTTTATAACTTGAAATTGGAAAATATGAATTTAAAGTCAAGGCAAAGAAAAATGGAACATACATCTGACCTCATCAAAAATCATAGAATACTTTAACTCAGGACTCAGGTAAAGAAAGGAGAGAACTTTACCTGCCAAGCAGGAACAGATGTTGAGTTGGACATGACTGTTTTTTGCAGCTCTTCAAGAACAGCATCTGGGAGAGGTTTTTGTGACTCCAGGAGTGGTTTACACTGAACTTGCCTCAGAAGTAAGATAACAGCTGGCTGATCAGGGTTACTTTTTAAATTCTGAAAATTAAAAGCAAATTGAAATGCATCAAATATGCTCTTAAATGTTAACTGTGAAAGACAAGCTATTTTTCAAGTTGGAAAAAATATTTCTGAAATTAATGTTTTCTTCTTAAAAAGTAAACAACTCTGCAAAAAATGAAATTAAAAAAATAAACGTTGTTGTTGTTGTTAAGTGCCATCAAGTCAGACCTGACTCATAGCAACCCCTCCTTGGGTTTCCAAGGTGGTATCACTATGGAAGTAAATTGCCCAACCTTCCTTCCGAGGAGTATTGGTGGGTTTGAACCACGAGCCTTCTGGTTAGCAGTCAAATGCCTTAGGTATTATGCTACCAGAGCTCCTAAATAAATAAATAAAACTCTGAAATCCTGTTAATATTAAACTGTACATTTAGATATTGTGGTGTAGTAAATTACTTAGTGTGGCTTTTCTAGCCGTAAGTCTTTGTAAACTCTGTGGTGGAATTTGCTGTGAGCAACTGAGGAGCTCCTGATTGTAAAAGTTATCCACCTGGGGTATTTCTGTTGGGCATAACACAAAGCAATGTTCTGGGAGGTTCCTGCTCTCTCTCAGGTGCTTAGAATGCTGATGTTATGATTGGCTAGTTTGGCCACTCTGCCAGGCTCAAAAGGAGGCCTCCTAGAGGCAGAAGAAGTCTCAGTCTCTCTCTGATTGCTGGCTAAGGAAGACATGCTGCTGAAAGAGACACGCGCTCCTGAGACACATGCTGCTGGGAAAGAGACACAAGAGACACGCATTGCTGAGTGAGACACTGACGGACATGCACTGCTGGGAGAAAGACTGTGAGAGACTGTTGGCTGAGGGACGGTGGGGTGGGAGAGAGACTGAGCGTTCTTCCTGAACTTGAATTGTAGCCTGGTGCTTCCCTAATAAACCCCTTAATTTGTGAGTTCTGTGTGGCCACTGCAGTGAATTATCGAACCCAGGAGAGAGGTGGTGGGTGCTCTGGGAGGAACGGTTGGTGAAAGGGCTGGAGGGAGGCAGCATGTCTGGCCTGGCAGGAATAGGCCTTGGGTTATTGATGGTGACTCTGTCTTCCTTTGTGGGATTTACAGGAGATCGGAACATGTGGCCTCCTTGCCGTTTTAGCAGATATTTAGTCAGTAATACTATAATATATATTATTATATTTTTAAGTCGTTTATTTTAAATGTAGTTTGTCCCTTTCACTTCTTTTATTCTTAGGTGAAATCCTGAAAAATTTAAGTTCTGAACATCAATAGCTGAACTAGAAAATATAATAGTAACAGTGAAAACTACCATTATTCCTTACTGAAACATTATATAAAAAGGAAAGAAATACAAACATTTTCCTTTCTCAATCTCTTAACAAAGATATCTAATGTATGTTCTTCTCGTCTGGGCACAGAATTCACTTGTCTCTCAATGATATTCTTCTCTATTTTCAGTTGTTTGGTCATAGTCTTAAGTGTATTTCTGAAAAGTACTTGATTGCTTTCTTCTACATAAGAGACTGGAATAATAAAATAAGGAGGAAAGGTTCATAAAAGTACCACTTATTCTATCAGAGAGAGCACAGCAACTGTTAATCAATGCTTAATAAACACCCACTGTATATTGGCCTGTCCTGAACTTACTTCCATGGACTTCCTTAAATAAAAGACAAAATGTATTATTGTTTTGCAGAAAATTCAAGGACAAACATTTGTTAAAGATCATCAAAGGTGCATTTTCTTTCTCTTTAAAATTTAAACTGATCTTTCTAAACCCATTTCTAAGAAGATAGCACCATCTCCTTGGAGAGCAGTACAGATCATCATGTTGTAAGGAAAAGTCATGCTTAAAACTCTCTGGATCCATTACATTACTTCTGAATATGTTTATGAAACTGATTTGTTCATTCAATAAATACTTATTGAGCCTCTGCTATGTACTAGGCAAAGCACTAAGAATTGAGAAAATAACTAACCTGCATTCACACAGTCCTACAATCTGGCATGTACAAACTGACTGCTGAGAATCAGTTCCAATTGCTCATTTCACAATCACCACAGTCTTTCTCTGTGGTCCAGAAATTTGGAAAAACAAAGAGATACTGAAAACACAGCAGTCTGATAGGAGCAACCAGAAATGAAAGTAAAATATTGTCCCCCTAATCATATTAAAAAAAAAAAATCTATTAATAGCTTGGGTTCTAGAGTCAGGCAAATATGAGTTCAAATGGCAACTCTGTCAGTTTCTAGCTATTAGCTCTGTGCAAATTATTTATCCTCTGTAAGTTTTGTTTTTCTCATTCGTAAAAAGTGAGGATACTAATATACTTGCAATGGCACAGGACTTTGTGAAGGTTAAATCCAAAATGCTAGATGTATTCACTGCCATCCTGTCAATTCTGACTCATAGTGACGCCCACTGGGTTTCCAAGGCTGTGACTCTTTACGGAAGCAGATTGCTCCACCTTTCTTCCACAGAGCAGCTGGTAGGTTCGAACCACTGACCTTCTGTTAGCAGCCAAATGCCTTAATTGGTATGTGACAAGTACTCAGTAAATGTTGGCTGTTATCATCATCACTATCACTACATGCTCTTTAAATAAGCACTCCATTTTTGAAGTAATTTTGGTCTTATCCAAGTAGGACAAGAGCCCATGAATCTCAACACCCAGCTCTGTAACAATACCTGTGTGCAGAGGGCTTCAGCTTCTGATATTCTCCCAGTTTCTATTAGACCAGTGACAGTTAGGGAGAGAGACCACTTTCCAAGAGATTTGTTGTAATTTTCAGGGAATTCTTTGCCTTTAACTATTTAAAAAAAAAAAAAAAGTCAATGTTAATTTCTTCTGCCATTTATAACGTGTTCTCACATGAGTAAAACAGTTGCTAAAAGATACCATAATTAGGCTGATCACGCATATACTATTTTTTAAAATTGCATGTGCCACTGGAGTATCATAGTCTATCCTGATACAAAAGTTTCACGTTAGTATTTGTGGCTAAATAACTTAGGATCTTATCTACTTGTGAATTACCTCAAAAATCACTGAAAATAATTCACTAAAAGACTGTTCTGGTTACCTAGTGCCACTCTGATAAGAATATACCATAATCCATTAAATGGGGAAGAGAATGTTTGTTTAATAAATGGTGCTGGCAAAACTGGAGATCCATTTGCAGAAAAATGAAACAAGATCTGTACCTCACACCACACACAAAAACGAACTCCAGACGGATCAAAGACTTAAATGTGAAATCTAGAACTATACAGTTTCTCAAGGAAAATTTAGG
>NW_006921680.1:4612111-4638961 GCF_000298275.1 Orycteropus afer afer | reverse complement strand
GTAAATTTTGGTCAATGACATGAGACAAAGTATATGTGAACTGCTGTATGAAAAGTGAATTTACTCTGTAAATCTTCACCCAAATCCTAAAAAAAAAACAAACATACCATAAATGGGGTGGCTTGAACAAACAGGAGTTTATTCTCTTACAGTTTAGAGGCTTTAAGTTTGAGTTCAAAGTGCCAGGTTCTAGGAGCTGGGTGAAAGCCCCTCCACCTTGGGCTTCAGCTCTGCCTCCTGCTCCTGGCTCACTGAAGCTAGAGGCATCTCTTCACTCAGGCAGCTACTGGCTGCTGAGGCTAACAAGCCCAAGGTCCACAAATAAAATGGCACAGTCCTGATGTTACCAAACCACATGGCAGGCCCTTAATTCAAGTCCATTGTAAGTCCCAAGGTCAGCAGAGCATGGCAGGCTGCTGAACAACGGCCCAGCTACATGCAGGGTTCAAGTGTATCATAAGCTAGAGACCCAAAGCTATTTCTTATGTATGGGAAGCAGACCACATGGTCAGTCCCACCATGGAGTTGACTGGCAGTCTTCATCATGGGGAATAACTACCACCAGCTGCCCAGCCACTCAACCAGGCCCAGCCAAGTTGACACACAAACTTAACTACCACAAAGACATGCAATAAACTAAGTGTGCCCATACTCAAACTGTACAATTTAATGCATCTCTGAACAATCACTACAATCAAGATAATGATTTCCTCCTACCCCTTTGTAATTACTTCTGCCACGAACTTACCCTACCAACCCATTACCCTGTCCCTAGGTAACTACTCATCTATTTTCTTTCACAACAGATTTATCTGCATTTTCTAAAGTTTTATATAAGTGCAATATATAGCACATTACTCTTTTTGTCTAGTGAAAAGACAGCATGATTATTTGGAGAGTCACTGATGCTGTTTCGTCTACAAAACAGTTCATTCTTCATTGTTGACTGGTATTCCATTGGTATGGTGTTCTGGTTACCTAGTGTTGCTCTGACAAGAACATACCACAAATGGGATAGTCTTAACAAACAGGAGTTTATTCTCTTACAGTTTAGAGTCTTTAAATCCAAGTTCAAAGTGCCAGGCTCTAGGGGCTGGGTGAAAACCCCTCAACCTTGGGGTCCAGCTCTGTCTCCTGCTCCCAGCCCACTGGAGCTAGAGGCGTATCTTCACTCAAACAGCTGCTGGCTGTTGAGACTGACAAACCCAAGGTTCACAAGTAAAAAGGCACAGTGCCAATGTGTTACCAAACCACACAGCAAGCCATTAATTTAAGTCCATTGTAAGTCCCAAGGTTGACAGAGCATGGCAAGCTGCTGAACAGCAACACGGCTACACACAGGGTCCAAACGTGCCATAAGCTAGAGACGATCCCCAAGGCTTCTCCTTATATACAGGAAGCAGACCACATCCCAAAGGCAGCTACTCAGCTACTTGTGATAGATCCCACCATGGAGCTGATTGCCAGTCTCATCATGGGGAATAACTACCACCAGCTGCTCAGACACTCAACCAGGCCCAGCCAAGTTGACATACAAATTTAACTACCACATATGGCTATACCACAATTTTTGTATTACTTCACCCCCTAATGGACATTTAGATTGTTTTCAGTTATAAATCAACCTGCTTTGAACATCTGAGTACAAGTCTTTTTGCAGACATGTTTTCACTACTCTTGGGAAAATATCTAGAAGTACAATGGTTGGGTTACTTTATAATTAAAAATTTCAAACTTTTTAATTTTAAACTAAAAAAGCCAAAATCTTCCAAAATTTTTTATCTCTATCAGAAGGAAGATTGGGCAATCCACTTCCATAGTGATACTGCTTTGGAAACCCAAGGAGGGGTCACTATGGGTTGGATCTGACTCAATGGCACATAACAGCCAACAACAACATCAGTACTGTATAAGTGTTCTAGTTGCTCTATGTCCTCACCATTTGCTATGTCCAGTCTTAATTTTAACTATTCTAGTAGGTTAGCAGTACATCACCGTGGTTTCGATTTGCATTTCCCCAGTGATTAATGATGTTAAACCTCTCTTCATGTGTTTATTTGCCATCCATGATTAATCCTCTTTATAGAAGTGGCAATTCAAATCTTTTATCCATATTTTTGTTGGGTTTCTGGTTTTCCTATTCTTGAGCAGTAAGGGTTCTTTATATTCTGGATATGAGTCCTTTTCCAGATGTTTTGCAAAATTTTATCCCACTCTGCACTGTATTTTCATTTTCATAACAATGTCTCCTGAAAAGCAAAGTTTTTAATTTTGATATAGTCCAATTTATTGATTTTTTTTTGTAAAATGTGTACTTTTTGTGTCATATTTAAGAAATCTGACAAGCTCAACATGACTAAAATTTTATAATTTTCTAGGGTTTTTGTCTAAAATTTTTCCATTTTCAGTTTTTGGGTTTTTTTTTTTTTTTTTTTTAATATTTTACATTTGTGATTTAGGTGAAAGTTTATGGAGCAAATTAGTTTTCCATTCAACAACTGGTACACATTTTGTTTTGTGACATTCATTGCAATCCCCATAATGTAACAGCATTCTTCCCACCTCCTCCCTGTTTTCCTATTTCCCTTTGTCCTTCCTTCTTATTCCTTCCTGCCTTCTGGGCTTTACCCTTGGGCAAATGCTGCCCTTTAGATCTTGTATGGTTTGTTCTGAGTTCAGCCCTCCCTGGTGTTATTGTTCACGGTACAGGCCTGCTTTTTGTTTGGCTGAAAGTTGAGCCACTGGGTTGAAGGGTGTCTAAAGGCCACAGTCTTGGGGGTTCCACCAACCTCTATGAGACCAGTAACTCACTGCCATCGAGTCAATTCTGACTCAGAGCGACCCCTGTTGGGTTTCTGAGGAGGTAAATCTTTACAGAAGTAGATTATCCAGTCTTCCTTCTGTGGAGTGGCTGGTGGTTTGAACCACCAACCTTCTGGTTAGCAGTCAAATGTCTTAGGCACTGCACCACCAGAGCTCCTTATCAAACCAGTGAGCCTGACTTTTTTATGATTCTGAGTTTTGTTCCACATTTTTCTCCTACTCTACCTGGGACCTCCTATTGTGATTCTTTTCAGAGCAGTCAGCAGTGGTAGTCGGGCACTATCTAGCTCTTCTATTCTTTGGGTCATGAAGGCTGGGTTCATGTGGTCCATTAGTCCTTTGGACTGTTTTCTTGTGCTATTTTTAATTCATATACTTAGGTTTATAATCTGTTTTAATTTTTATATATGGAGTGAGATAAGGGTGAAAGTTCTTTTTCCTTCATAACTAACTGTTATGTTCTTTTTCCTTCATAACTAACTTCATTCTTAACTGTTCCAATATCATGTTTTGAAAATATATTCTTTCTCTATTGAATTGTCTTGACACTTTTCTGGAAAATTAGTTGACAATATACATGTATGTCTCCTTCTGGACCCTTTGTTCTAGTACATTTATCCACCTGTCCATCTTAATGCTGACATCACACTGTCTTGATTACTATAGCTTTAGAATAGTCCCAAATCAGGTAGTTTTAGTTCTTCAAATTTACTCCTCTTTTTCAAAGATGTTTTGGTTATTATAGTCCTATGCATTTCCATATAAATTTTAGAATTAGCTTGTCAATTTCTACAAAAGAAGTCTATGAGGATATTAATTAATGATGATTTGAGTCTAAAAATTAATTTGAGGAGATCTGACATCTTAATATTTATTACCTTAACTGTTGTTAATATGTATCTCCATAGACATGTTTTATAGATTTTCAGTCTAACACCTTTTCTGTGAAATTCATCCTTCAATATTTCTTATTTTCTGATGCTATTGTAAATGGTACTTTTTTAAAAAATTTAAATTTCCAATTGTTTGTTATTGGTTTACAGAAATACATAATTTTCTTATTTGGACCTAATCCTACAATGTTACTACATTCACCAACCAACTATTTATATAGATTCAATCACCATAAATGATCACATTGCCTCCAAATAAAGGCAGTTTTACCTATTTCCTTGCAATGTGCATACTTTTCTTTCTTTCTTGCCTACTGCACTAGCTAGAACCCCAGTATAATGCTGAATAAAAGCAGTATGGCTGAATATCCTTATCTTGTTCCTGTTCTTGTGGAAAAGCATTTAGTCTTTCATCATTAAATATGTTTGCTGGAGGTTTTTCACAGATGCTCTATTTCAAGTTGAGGTAGTTCTCTTCTATTCCTAATTTGCTAAAAGTTTTTATCAGGTATGGATACTATATTTTGATCATATGATTTTTTTTTTAATTTGTTAATATGGTGAATTTCATTGATTTTTTTCAAATGTTAAAGCAACTTAGAATTCTTATGATAAACTGCACTTGATAATGATGCATTATTCTCTTTATGTTGTTTGATCTGTTAACATTTTGTTATGGATTTCTGCATCTACATTCATGAGTGATATTGTTCTGCAGTTTTTCTTATAGTCTTTGCCTGGATTGGGTATGAAGGTAATGCTGGACTCAAAAGAAGTTAGGAAATGCTCCCAGCTCCTCAATATTCTGGAAGAATTTATATAGAACTGGTATTATTTCTTCCTTAAATGTGTAGTACAATTCATTGGTAAAGCCATCTGGTCTTGGAGTTTTCTCTGTAGGAAGGTTTACAACTTTAAATTTATTGTCTTTAATAGATACAAAGCTATTCAGTTTATTTCTTGAATTAGCTTTATTAATTTGTATCTTTTAAAGAATCTGTCCATTTCATTTAAATTGTCAAATTTAATGGCATAAAGTTGCTCATAAGACTCTTACTGCCTTTTTAATAGCTGTTGCACTTGTCATATCCTACTTCTTATCTGATAATGATACCCTCTGTCTTCTCTTTTTCCTGATCAGTCTGGCTAGAAGCTTATCGATCTTATTGACGTTCTCAAAGAACTACTTTTCAGTTTCATTGATTTCTCTGTTGACTTTGTTTTCTATTTCATTGATCTCTATTCTTGTATCTTTATTTTTTTCCTTTTTTCCTATGTACTTTGGGTTTAATTTCCTCTTCTTTCTTTATTTTTTTCCTTTTCTCCTATGTACTTTGGGTTTAATTTCCTCTTCTTTCTAGTTTCTTAAAATAGTAAGGTCATTGATTTGAGACCTTTCTTATTTTCTAACATAGGCATTTAATGCCGTAAGTGTCCCTCTAAGCAATGCTTCCGTAGCATTGCAAAATTTTGTATGTGTGTTTTTATTTTCTTTCAAGGAACTCTGGTGGCACAGTGGTAAAAGCATTTGGCTGCTAAGCAAAAGGTTGCATTCAAAACCACCAGCTACTCTGCAAGAGAAAGATGAGGGAGTCTCTTTCCACAAAGATTTACAGTCTTGGAGACCCTAAAGGGCAGTTCTACTCTGACTAACAGGTCACCATGAGTAGATTTGACTCAACAGCAGTGCATTTGGTTTGGTTTATTTTTCCCATGTTCAAAATACTTCCAAATTTCACTTTTGATTTTTTCTTTGACTTGTATTTATATGTGTTATTTAATTTCCAAATATTTGGGGATTTTCAAGGTATTGTTGATATCTAACTTATTTCTATGTTGTTCAGGTAGCATGCTTTGCATGATTAGAGTCCTTTTGTATCTATTGAGACTTATTTTTGGTCCCATAATATGATACATTTGGCAAAATGTTCTGTCTGCACTTGAAAACAATGTACCCTCTGATGCTATTAGAAGTGTTCTATAAATGTCAAGAGGTCAAGTTAATCAACAATGTTGTTTGAGTCTTCATTATATCCTTACTAAATTTTTGTGCAATTGTTCTGTCAATTATCAAAGGAGGAGTGCTAAGCTCTCTAAGCATAACTGCCGATTTACTTATCTCTCCTTTCAGTTCTATCACTTTTTTCTTCACATATTTTTCAAATTTTTAATTCTTTAAATATTTTATGTAGTTTGAAGCTTTGTTATCAAACATTCAGTACTGTTATGGCCTCTTGATGAACTGATCCTTGACTAATGTAAAATGGTTCTCTTTATTTCTGGCAACACTCTTTGTTGTGAAATCTAATTTGTCTTAATATAGTCACTCTACCTTTTTTGATTAATGTTAGCATTGTAGGTCTTTTTTTTTCTCCATCTATTTCTGTCTTTACATTTAAGTTGATATTTTATGTATATGTTTCTTGTAAGCAGCATAAAGTTGTTTCCTCTGTTTTATCCAATTTGACAATCTTTGTCTCAATCTTATTTAAAAAAAAAAAAAAAAAACCTCTATATAATAACATTATTAAAGGCCTGCTTTTCTTCATTTGCCTAGGAAGTGGCAGATAATAGTAATGTTTCATATTTACCCAAAAAATAACTGATAGCCTAAAATTAATCTACTAGTGACACAAAATCAAAGTAGATTAATCTATTTTTAATGATAAATACAGACCAACTTTTTAATGAAGAGATTTACAAATTTACAAGACAATGTTAATTAAATCTGATTAGATTAGCTACTCTGACCAAGATGTTCAGGAAAAATCACTGGGCAATTTCAGTGCTAGATTCAGCAAAGAACTCTTTTCTTGTCATATCTATCCTAAAACATTGGTCAAGACTCAAAGCAGCTAAATTCAATGAATAAAGATTTTTAGCTGACAGAACATACTGAACTTCAAATCTACCCAGTCGCCTGATGGAAGGAAGGCCTGGTGAAATGTTTCCTAAACGAGTACAGCCAAGAAAACCCTAAGAAGTTCTGCTCTGTTACACATGGGATGAGGGAAGGTTAGATTCGGCAGCAGCTAACAACAACAGTATACCTATGGATTCTTTAATGAAGGTACTTTTTATAATATTCACAACTGAGGTTGTTTGTGTTCCTGGTTTTAATCATTTAAGGAGCCCGAATTAAATCACATATAAAATGCTTTTCAAAACTTACTTGACGCAGAAATAGTAGATAACAGTGCCAAATATAAATCCATCCTCTTTGGCTGAGTATTGTTCACTAGAGCCAATTTATCATCAGCATGACAGGCTGCCATTACCCCAGCCCAGACAGCAGGGTCACCTAAAGACAGGACATATAATTAGTTGGTTTCTTAATATCAAGATGTTGCTGAAAAAATTACCAAAATGAGAGTAAAAGTTTATAAGTTAAATAAATAAATAAAAATTAATTGTATCTCCAGAAATCTTGATCCAGATTTTCACTTTCTTAAAGGAAAACTAAATCACTACATTCATCCTTTAAGGCTTGCCAATTTTTTCCAAACACATCAGAGAACAAGAAATATTATATCAAGTTCTTTGTTCATGACTGGTTAGCTCAGCTGCCTAGAGTACTGTGCTACTGTAGAAAGGTCAGTTACATTTATTTTCCCTGGACCCCAAGGATAAGACACACACAGGCACTCATCTTCATCACCCAGTCCCTCCTTTAAAAGTTTAATCACAAAATAAGTAAGATAACATAATTTGTTGGTTCATTCAAAATGAAAACAATATATTATATAGACTGTCATTTATTTGATCTGCCCTTCCTTCTTTCACAACTTGGCAATAGCTCAGGGAATTGGGTGGGGGAAGCCAGACAGTAATGGGTTGAAGAAATAATAATAGGAAGAGATTACAGCGTAGACTCCTGTTTTCCAAGAAAGCTAACTGTGAAAAGAAGGAGCTAGAAGGAGATCTGGAACATGGGGAGTTTTTGGTCTTTTATTTTTAAAATTCATATTTGGTAATTCACTTCAATGGCTAGTATTTTAGTCCTGCTACTCTCAAAAAACAAATGGACAAATTTAAAATCCACAGAAAAGGGTGCTATTTAACAATTAAAAAAAAAAAAAAAAACCCTCACTGCTGTCGAGTTGGATCCAACTCACAGTGACCCTTGTTGGGTTTCCGAGGCTGGTGGCATAGTGCCTAAGGCATGTGACTACTAACCAGAAGCCTGGCCGTTCAAACCCACCAGCCACTCCTCAGAAGGAAGGTTGGGCAATTTACTTGAATAGTGCTAATGCCTGGGAAACCCAAGGAGAGGTCGCTATGAGTCAGATCCTACTCCACGGCAGTGAGTTTGGTTTGATTTATCACTACGGAAGTAGATTGCCCAGTCTTCCTTCCGAGGAGCGGCTGATAACAATATGCTCATTTAAATATACTTTAAGTTTTAGTTGTATATATTTTTTATGACTGCTCCCTCTAATACAACTCTCCTCGCAAATGTCCGAAATATACATGTATTTCATTTATAGATGATCAGTCTTATTGAGAACGGTGCAATAATCATTAGAAAGCTTATGTAGATAAAAAAGCTTTATAAAAAATTGAATACTTAACTCTATATTATAAAATAATTCTGTCCCAGATAATGACTATCTTATTTTAAACAACATTAAGATATAATCAAATTCTAGAATAAAGAAATGGGAAGGAATCATTCCCTAGAATTTATGACATCTGACTACTACATAATGACCAGCATATAATCAAGCCTCAGATCCAGATTTTAGGTCTAACTAAATAACTGTATGGCAGCTTTTCCTCTGGGACTCATTTTTCTATAAAAGAAGGTAATTGAACTAGATGATAACTGAGGTGTCATCCAGGTCTAAAATCCTCTAACTCTAATTGAGGTTGACTCAATTTCAGAACATTAATTTATTTCTAGGATTACGTGAACAACTCCTCAAGGGATCTTAGATCTTCTATAGTTTAGATTTTGGGGAGAAGGGGTAAGTATTAGCTTATGAGTCATAATTTTTTCAGTCACAATACAAAAGAATTGCTATTTCCATTAACTCTTCCATGGATAATCAGCAATCCAAATTCTCTATGAAACAAAGTGACTCTGAAATAGCATAATTACAAACTTAGAAATTTTTAAATGTGGTTTTCTAAAAATACATTTACCTCTTAGTATCACAGAACCTCAAATCCAGTAGAAATTGGACTCCTTTCAATTTGATTCCAAACTTTGGGGAATATATTTAAATTCCTGAAAAGACTCCTTTGAGTACCATCTATCAACAATGTACATTGCTTAACTAAAGATCTACAACAACTAGGTTCATAGCTTCTGCCCATAACTATAATCATATTCACTTCATTGGACTCCAAGGACAAGTCTCAAACAGGTACTCATCTTTATCACTCAGTACTTGTTTTAAAGCATCTTATCCGATGACTCTGATTCCCTGAGTATGCACTTCTCTAGATTATATGGGAAAATCAGAAGAGATAATTACAGAACTTAGCTGGGCAATCATACCTTTCTAAATTTTATGCCACATACCTAATCAAAAGCTAATTGATCTTCTACCATTCTGGGTCCACAATAAGAATTCTTAAGAGTATTCCAATCTAATATTTGTTTTCAAAAATTAGGAACATAACCAATATGTGACAGGGACAACCCTAAACATTCTAAAAGTTCTCTTTTTATTCTGTTTCAAACATTAAAGAAAGGATAAACAACAGGATATTGGTCTGTTTAGTTTTATAAAATAATCCCTGAAATGTTAGATATTTTTCAGTTTAGTTAGGATGTTTACAACATATTGTGAAAATAGCGTTTAACCTGTCCTTTGTTACATTTCTTCCCCAAAAGTCCCCAGCCAAAAGCAATAACATTCTGACTCAGCAAACGGTTGATGTGCTCTGGGGGAATCCACCATTATATGCTGTATTTCATATTTAAAACAGTAACAATATATCTCATAACCTTACATTGCTAGACATTCCAGTCTTGTAAGTCATTTTCCCAGCAATGGTAATGAAAGAATGCTTGCAATCATATACACACTTTGTGATCAACAACATACATATGACTGAGCTCATTAGAATTAAGAACAGCTAGCTCAGATGAGGCCACACAACTTAACCCCCTCCTTTCAACTGCACATAAAAAGAACTAAATGTGTAAACCTCATTAAACCAGATTGATAAAAAAAAAATGAAATAAAACTACTTGAAAATATGTAATTCAGATTTTCAATAACTGGTAATAAAGTATCTTAAAGCAGACATTTCTTTCAACCTGTTTCAATAATTGACTGTCTCTTAATATTTAGCAACAAAATACAGATAATCGAATGACCATCAAAATCTTAAAACATTTTCATAAAATTTCCTTTTGATCATACTTCATAGAAATACAAACTTCCCCTGTAAATTACAAAAGCAAGATTAATAGTCTCTGAATTAAAGAAATGGATTATAATACAGTCACCTGGAGAAAGGAAAGCTGCCTTCTGAATGGTCTTTAGAGCAATATTTTTTTCATCTTCAGCTGAACTGCTTCCCATGGCCAACTGATTTGCTGCTGTGTACAGTAATGCTTTCTACATGAGAAAAGAGGTGTGTTGATCAATTTTCTTTATATCTCCCTGTCTTTCAAATTGACTAAAAGTAGGGCTATATTTAATGATATGATATAATCCCCAAAGTCTTAAAGAAAAATAATTTTATTCTTTCATCAACATTATTTATCAAGTTGAACATTCCTTTTGTACTGGGGCAAACTAACCTTTCCATGATTTGAGTCCAGTATATGAGCTACATTTCCTGCTACAGCACCTCCCTATGACAGAACATATTGATTATTTAGAAAAGTGAAAAAATTTCATGAAATAATAAAAATTAAGACTGGTAAAATCTTTCCATTACATTATTACAATAGTTAGGTTTTACCACATTCACAATTTCCAAACTAATTATTTAACTAATGACTTGATTTATTTAGTATCAACTAATTATTAATGTTAAAAAGACTAGTTCAGTATTTTTATAAAAGAAAATCTATTCTACTGTGATCACCTCCATTCTACTCTTCTACAATATCCATAAAACATCCAAAAGTTACATGATTTTAAACCAGTACCAGCATATGTAAACATTGTTTAACAATATAAAAAAATATTGTAGTAGGGAGGAAAGAAGGAAAAGTGAAAGACAGAAAAGGAGAGCAGTAACAGAAGATAAATTAGTATGTATTATGAAAATACATGGAATTTAAAAAAAAATTGTTGTTGTTGTTAGGTGCCATAGAGTCAGATCAGACTCATGGTAACCCTAAGTACAACAGAACAAAAACACTGGTCCTGTGTCATCCTCAAAATTATTGCTATGTTTGAGCCCATTGTTGCAGCCACTGTGTCAATCCGTCTTGTGGAGACTTATCCTCTTTTTGGTTGACCCTCTCTCTACTTTAGCAAGCATGATGTCTCTCGCCAGGGGCTGCCCCCTCCTGATAACATGTCCAAAGTATCTGAGATGAAGTCATGCCATAACTTCTAAGGAGCATTCTGACAGTATTACTACCACAATATATTTATTTGTTCTTCTTGTAGTCCATGATATATTCGGTATTCTTTGTCAACATCATAGTTCAAATGGTCTTTGATCTTCCTCATTCATTGTCCAACTCTCACATGCATATAAGGTGGCTGAAAACACCATGGCTTGGGTCAGGCACAGCTTAATCCTTGAAGTGACATCTTTGCTTTTCAATACTTTAAATAGGTCCTTTGATTTACCCAATGCAAGAAGAAAAAAAAAAAAAAAAAGATTTACCCAATGCAAAACACCATTTGATCTCTAGACTGCTGCTTCCATGGATGTTGACTGTGGATTCAAGTAAAATGAAATCCTTAACAACTTCAGACTTTTCTCCATTTATCATTATGTTTCTTATTGGTCCAGTTGGGAGGATTTTACTTTTCTTCATGTTTAGATGTAATCTACAGTAAAGGCTCTGATCTTCATCAGTAAGTGCTTCAAGTCCTTTCAGTATCAGCAAGCAAAGCTGTGCCATCTGCATATCACAGGTTAATGGTCTTCCTCCAATCCTGATGTTGCATTCTTCTTCATATAATCCACCTTCCTGCATTATGTGCTTAGTGTGGTAGTTAAGGTTGTATGTCAACTTGGCTGGGCCTGGTTTTGAGTGGCTGGGCAGCTGGATATAGTTAATCTCCATGATGAGACTGGTAAGCAACTCCATGGTGGAATCTACTGGATCAGCTGAGTAGCTGCCTTAGGAATGTGGTCTACTTTCAGCACATAAGAAGACAGTACTGAGAAAGGTTTCTGGAGTTTTTTGGCATGCTTGGACCCTGCACATAGCCAGGTCTTCACTGAGCAGCCTGCTACATTATCTACCGATCTTAGGATTGTTCCTGGACTTGAACCAGTGGCCTGCCATGTTGTGTGATAATCTTGGGACTGTGCCATTTTACTTGTTAACCTTTGGCTTATTAGCCGCAACAGCTAGCAGCTGCCTGAGTGAAGAGATGCCCCCAGTTCCAGTGGGCCAGGAGCAAGAGGCAAAGCTGAAGCCCAAGGTCAAGGGGCTTTCACCTAGCCCCTAGAGCTGGTACTTTGAACTACAGTTTCTAGCCTCCTAAACTTGTAAGAGAATAAATCCGTTTGTCTAAAATCATCCAACTTGTGGGCTTTTCTGTTAGAGTGGCACTAGAGGACTGAAACGCTTGGCATGCACATCTAATAAGCATGGTAAAAGGATACTATCCTCATGCACACCTTTTCTGATTCCAAACTATGCAGTATCCCCTTGTTCTATTCAAATGACCGCCCTCTTGATTTATGTGCAGGTTCTAAATTAGCACAATTAAGTGTTCTGGAATTCCTATTCTTTGTAGTATTATCCATAATTTGCTATGCTCCACATAGTCAAATTCTTTTGCATAGTCAATAAAACACAAGTGAACATCTTTTTGGTATTCTCTGCTTTCAGCAAAGATCCATCTGACCTTCAGGAATGATATCCCTCATTCCACACCCTCTTCTCAATCTGGCTTGAAATTCTGTTAGTTCACTGTCAATGTACTGCTGCAACCATTTTTGAATTATCTTCAGCAAAATTTTACTTGCATGTAATATTAACAATATTGTTCAATAATTTCTGCATTCTATTGAATAACTTGTCTTTGGAATGGGCACAAATATGAATCTCTTCCATTCAGTTGGCCAAATAGCTGCCTTCCAAATTTCTTACTCAAGTAAGCCTTTCCAGCACTGCATAAATTTGTTGAAATATCTCAATTAGTATTCTGTGAATTCCTGGAGCTTTGTTTTTTGACAGTGCCTCCAGTGCAGCTTGGACTCCTTTCTTCAATACCAGTGGTTCCTGATCATATGCTACCTCCCCAATGGGGTAAACATTGATCAGTTTTTTTTGGTATAGTAACTGTGTGCTACTTTCATCTTCTTTTTGGGTTTCCTGCATTGTTCACTATTTTGCCTACAAAATCCTTCAAAATTGCAACTCAGTCTTGAATTTCTTTTTCAGCTTGAGAAATGATGAGTGTGTTCTTCCCTTTCAGTTTTCTAACTGCAGGTCTTGGCATATTTAATTTAAAAATTTGTCTCCATGAACCACCCTTTGAAATCTTCTCTTCAGCTGTTTTATTTCATTATTTCTTCCATTTGCTTTCGCTACTCTACATGCAAGGGCAAGTTTCACAGTTCTTCTGACATCCATTTTGGTCTTTTTTTTAAATATTTTTTTCCTGCTACCTTTTTAGGTGTTTTGCTTTCTTCAGGCACTCTGGTGGCATAGTGTTTAAGGCATTCAGCTGCTAACCCAAAAGTAGTGGTTTGAACCCACCAACTGCTTCATGGGAGAAAGATGAGGCAGTCTGCTTCCATAAAGATTTATGGTCTCGGGACCTCTATGGGGCAGTTCTACTTTGTCCTATAGAGTCGTTATGAGTCAGAATCAACTCAATGGCAATGAGTTTGGATTTTGGTTTTTTGCTTTCTTCATATATGATGTCCTTGATGTCATCTCACAACAGGTCTGGCCTTTGGTCATTAGTGCTCAAAGTGTCAAATCTACTCTTTAAATAGTCTCTAAATTCATGTGGGTATATTCAAGGTCTTATTTTGGCTCTCGTGGACTTGTTTTAATTTTCTTCAACTTGAACTTGCATATGGGCAACTAATGGTCTGTTCTGCAGTCAGCCCTTGGCCCTGTTGTAACTTAAAATATTGATCTTCTCTATTGTCTCTTTTCACAGAAGTACTCAATTTCATTCCTTCATATTCCATCTGGTGAAGTCCACATGTATAGTTGTAGCTTATGTTATTAAAAAAGGTGTTTCCACTGATTAAGTTGTTGTTGTTGTTGTTGTTGTTTTAGGTGTTGTCGAGTCATCTCTGACTCAAAGCGACCCTGTGCACAGCAGAACAAAATACTGCCCGGTCCTGAGCCAGTTCCATGATTCTTGCTATACTTGAGCCCATCGCTGCTGCCACCATGTCAATCCATCTCATTGAGGGTCTTCCCCGCTTTTGTTGACCCTCCACCTTACCAAGTATGACATCCTTCTCCAGGGAATGGTCCCTTCTGACAACATGACCAAAGTATGTGAGACGAAGTCTGGCCATTCTTGCCTCCAAGGAGCATTCTGACTGCACTTCCTCCAGGACAGACCTGTTAGTTCTTTTACCAGTCCATGGTACTTTCCACATTCTTTGCCAGCACCACAGCTCAAAAGCACCAATTCTTCTTTGGTTTTCCCTATGCATCATCCAGCTCTCACATGCATATGAGGTGATTGAAAATATCATGGCTTGTGTCAGCTGCACCTTAGTCCTCAAGGAGACATTTTTACTCTTCAGCACTTGAAAGAGGTCCTTTGCAGCTGATTTGCCCAGTGCTATATGTCATCTGATGTCCTGACTGCTGCTTCCATTGGTGTTGATTGTAGAACCAAGTAATGTGAAGTCTTTGACAATTTCAGTCTTTTCTCCATTTATCGTAATGTTGCTTATAGGACCAGCTGTGAGGATTTTTGTTTTCTTTAGATTGAGATGTAACCCATACTGCAGACTGTATTCTTCAATCTTCATCAGTAAGTACTTCAAATCATCCTCACTTTCAGCAAGCAAAGTTGTGTCATCAGTGTATCACAGATTGTTAGTGATTCTTCCTCTAATTCTAATGCCACATTCTTCTTCATATAGTCCAGGTTCTCGGATTATTTGCTCAGCATACAGATTGAATAAGTATGGTAAAGGATACAACCCTGACCCACTCCCTTCTTGATTTTAAACCATGTAGTGTTCTTTTTCTGTTTAAACAACAGCCTCCCGGTCTATGTGCAAGTTCCTCATGAATACAATTAAGTGTTCTGGAATTCCCATTCTTCTCAATGTTATCCACAATTTGTTATGATCCACACAATCAAATGCCTTGGCATAGTCAATAAAACGCAAGTAAACATCTTTCTGGTATTCTTCGCTTTGAGCCAATATCCATCTGACATCAGCTATGATATCCCTTGCTCTATGTCCCCTTCTAAATCCAGCTTGCATTTCTGGAAGTTCTCTGTCAATATACTGCTGCAACCATTTTAAAATTATCTTCAGTAAGATTTTACTTGCATGCAATATTAATGATATTGTTTGATAATTTCCACATTCTGTGGGATCACCTTTCTTTGGAATGGGTACATATATGGGTATCTTCCAGTCGGTTGGCCAGGTAGCTGTCTTCCAAATCTCTTGGCATAACTGAGTGAGTGCCTCTGGCAGGGCATCTGTATGTTGAAACATCTTTGACTTCTTCCTTCAATACCATTGGTTCTTGAACATATGCCACCTCCTGAAAGGGATGAAGATCGACCAGTTCTTTTTGGTACAGTGATTCTGGGTATTCCTTCCATGTTCTTTTGATGCTTCCTGCATCATTCAATATTTTGCCCATAGAATCTTTCAATATTGCAACTTGAGGCTTAATTTTTTTTTTTCCTTGGTTCTTTCAGCTTGAGAAATGCCAAGAGTGTTCTTCCCTTTTGGTTTTCTAACTCCAAGTCTTTGCACACTGCATTATAGTAATTGGCTTTGTCTACTCAAGCTGCTCTTTGAAATCTTCTGTTCAGCTCTTTTACCTTGTCATTTCTTCCATCTGCATTAGCTACTCTTCACTCAAGGGCAAGTTTCAGAGTCTCTTCTGACATCCATTTTGGTCTTTTCTATCTTTCTCATATTTTTAATGACGTCCTGCTTTCTTCATGGATGATGTTCTTGATGTCATCCCACAATTCTTCTGGTTTTCGGTCACTGGTATTCAATGCATCAAATATATTCTTTAGATGGTCTCTAAATTCAGGAGGGATGCATTCAAGGTCATATTTTGGCTCTCGTGGACTTGTTTTAATTGTCTTTAATTTCAAGTTGAATGTGCACATGAGCAGTTAATGTTCTGTTCCACAGTTAGCTCTTGGCCTGGCTTTGGGTGAAAATATCAGACTTTTCCGTCACCTCTTGCCACAGATGTAGTCAATCTGATTGCTGTGTACTCCATCTGGCGAAGTCCACGTTTATAGCTGCCATTTGTGTTATTGAAAAAAAGTATTTGCAATGAATAAGTCGTTGGTCTTGCAAAATTCTATCATGCAATCTTCAGCATTATTTCTGTCACCAAGGCCAAATTTTCCAACTACCTGTGACTCTCCTTTTTTCCAACTTTTGCATTTCAATCACCAGTGATAAGCAACACATTTTGATTGTATGTTTGGTCAATTTTAGACTGCAGAATTTGATAAAAATCTTCAATTTCCTCATCTTTGGCTTTGCTGGTTGGTGTGTAAATTTGAATAACAGTAGTTTTAACAATCTTCCTTGTAGGCGTATGGATATTATCCTATCACTGACAGCATTGTACTTCAGGGCATATCATGAAACATCCTTTTGATGATGAATGCCACACCTTTCCTCTTCAATTTGTCATTCCAGCATAGTAGATCACATGGCTGTCTGATTCAAAATGGCCAAAATCTGTCCACTTCAGCTCACTAATGCCTAGGATATCAATCTTTATGCATTCTATTTGATTTATGACAACTGCCAATTTTCCTCGATTCATATTTCGTACATTCCATGTTCCAATTTTTAATGGATGTTTGTAGCTGTTTCTCCTCAATTTGAGTTGTTCCATGTCAGCACATGGAGGTCCTGACTTACTTTATCCATATCCTTAAGGTAGGCTCTACTCTGATGAGGCAGCTCTTTTCCAGTCCTATTTTGAGTGCCTTCCAACCCAAGGGACTCATTTTCCTGCACTGTGTCTGAAGATGTTTCCGGCCTCTCCTGCTCCCTCCCTTTCCTGGCTCTAGGGGGCTTGGGGCCTAGCCTTGCCTCCTGCCCCTTTTTACCTGGATATCCTGCTGCTCTAGAGGTCCCCAGCCTTTCCTGTTCCCTCTATTTCCTGGATCTATGGGGCTTGGGGTGTATCCTTGCCCTGCCCCTTTTACCTGATATCCTGCCACTCTGGATTAAGTTGCTGGTCTTGCAAAATTCTATCATGAGATCTCTGGTGTCGTTTCTATTACCAAAATTATATTTTTCAACTACCAATCCTTCTTTGTTTTCATCTTTCTCACTCCAATCACCAGTAATTATCAATGAATCTTGACTACATGTTTGAACAATTTCAGACTGCAGAATTGGTAAATAGTTTCAATTTCTTTATCTCCGGCATTCATGGTTGCTGGGTAAATTTGAATAATAGTCATATTAACTGGTCTTCCTTGTAGGTATATGAATACTCTCTTATCAATGATAGCACTGTACTTCTGGATAGATCTTAAATTCTTCTTTTAGAAGATGAATGTGACACCATTCTTCTTCAACTTGTCATTCCTGGCATAGTAGAAAATATGACTGACTGATTCAAAATGGCCAATAATAGTCCATTTCAGCTCACTAATACCTAGGATATTGATCTTTATGCATTTCATTCACTTTTGATGACTTCCAATTTTCATACTTCATATATTCCATGTTCTGATTATTAACGGACATTTACAGCTACTGCTCCTCATTTTAAGCCATGCCATATCAGCAAATGAAAGTCTTGAAAGCTTTACTCCATCCATTTATAGTCATTAAGGTTGACTCTACTTTGAAGGGCAGCTCTTCCTCATTCATATTTCTAGCTCCTGGGGAGCTCATCTTCCAGAACCATATCAGACAATGTTAATGTTCCACTGCTATTCATAAGGTTTTCACTGACCAATATTTTAAGAAGTACATCACCAGGCCCTTCTTCCTAGTCTGCCTCAGTCTGGAAGCTCCACTGAAACCTGTCCACTATGGGTGACCCCACTGGTATTTGAAAAACCAGTGGCATAGCTCTGCCGGCATCACGTTAATACTCAAGACACTACAGTACAACAAACTGACAGCCAAGTGGTGGAAAATATTTGTGGTCTCTAATGAAGCAAGTAACTAGAGTTCAGAGAACTACAAAGCTCAGCATTTCAATAATCAATTGAAAACAAAAAAATACACACAGCATTACAGTTTTTATAAGGTCTATTTGAAAGGTATAATTTCTAAAAATTCAATTATTGTGTATTTTATCTGGAAAAAAATGAATTATGAAGATGATTTCATATACTGTACCCTTCATTTTATATCAGAAGTATATCAGAAATGCTTCCAAAACTATAGTTACTATAGTATACTAAAAACATTAATACATTTTTAAAAAATATGTCAATATGAATCAAATAGAAAATAAATAGAAGAAAGGTAACAAAGAAGAGGAGGAAGAGGATTTGGGAGTTAGATCTGATACTGAATCCCCTCACCACAACTTCTTGTGTGACTGCACAAGTTACAGTAACCTTTCTGCCTCAGTTTCCTCATCAAAAAATAAACGCACCTGCTTCTATAAAAATGCTTAGAACAGTAACTAGCACTTATTTAATTTGGCGTCTAGTAATGGTCTTCTGGGAGCTCTGGTAGTGCAGTGCCTAAGGCACTTGACTGCTAACAAGAAGGCTGGCGGTTCAAACCCACCAGCCACTCCTCGGAAGGAAGGTTGGGTGTTCTACTTCCGTAGGGATACTGCCTCGGAAACCCAAGGAGGGGTTGCCATGAGTCAGATCCGACTCAACGGCACATAACAACAACAAGGATGGTCTTCTAGGTTATTTGAACAAATACATTCACTGAAAATAATGAAAAATGTGGATAAAACCTTGCTTAAAGTGTAGTCTGTATACCAGAAGCATCAGTATTCCCTGAAATACTGTCAAAAATGTAGACTATCAGGCCCTATCCCATGCCCACTGAATTAGAATCTGCATTTTAACAAGATTGCCAGGTGATTTCACGTGTATTAAAAACATATTCATAAAAGCACTGAACTACTGACAAGATCATAAGGACTTGCCAGGCCAAAACTGAAAGGGAAAAGTGGAATCAGAGAAGTAAGTGACCAAGGAAGCCACTTCTGACATTGGTAGATCCCAATGAATTTGAATTGTTCTCCTAAAGGGCTCCTGGGCTAGTGGGATAGAAATTAAAGCCCAAAGCTCTCATAGAAGAAGAGTATATGGGAAATTCAGCTCACAATAAACTAAGACTCAGAGGCTATATCCTCAGATTTAATACATATCCTCAGATTAAAGTGAATCACAAATAAACCATGTCTCAAATGACCTTGCAATCCAGACACACAGTAGCCTGGTTGGTCAAGAAATCTCAATTTCTAAACCTTGGGCCCAGATTAGTAGAGGTATAAAGTACCTGGCAAAAGTAAGCACAAATTCTCTCCATGGAAAAGTTAATTAATTTTAGGCCTGAAATTATTCCTACAAATAAATTTTCAAGCACACACAATCAAGTACCTAAAGAAATAAAGCTACTATAAGTGAAAAGCAGTAGAAATAATGAACAACAGACAGACCCACTAAGACTTCAGATAGGAGTCTCTGTGTGGTACCAACAATTAAAGCACTCGGCTGCTAATCAGAACATTGGCAGTTTGAGTTTACCCAGAGACATCTTGTAAGCAATGCCTGGCAATCTGCTTCTAAAAAATCAGAACTGAAAATCCTACAAAGCACAGTCTACTCTGGCAGACACGGGGCTGCCATGAGTCAGAACTGATGGAAATGATGACACTGAAAACTGCAGATACTAGAATTATTAGATGTTGTAACTACTCAAAACATATTAGCTATTACCATTATGTTCACTAAGTTGTTAAGTGAACTATAAATGGTATATTAGCCATAGAAGTTAATAGGATACTCCCGAAAATCCCTGGCTGTTATGAACTTAACATACTGACTATCAAAATACAGTATCTAATGTCTTTTATAGACCATCAATGACTTCATGTTTATATTTACATTTTTAGACATTAGTTGTGTTCTATTTTTATTCAAGGAGCTTTTGAATAAAATTTTATTTGGGGATTGAAAAACATAATAGTTAATGGTTAGTATATGGCTTAGTAAATTACAAGCATTACCTTATCATATAGCTATCAATATAATCAGCGTATGTTCAAACTGGCCCACCTACTTCTTTGTATCTTTCACAACACCTAGTGCACTGCAATAGTACACAGAGAAAACTTAGTGTACTACCTGTTGAATGACTAATGGTTAGAACTCCTTGTATTACATAATTATTTTCCAGAATGATAATTTAAAATGACATTATTTACCACATTACTACTTATTTCACTTTTTTGTCAAAATTTATATTACACACCTTTGCATTTCTCTGAGCATGCTGAGCAACCATTCGGGACAACAGAGACCAAAGAGCAGGGTCAGCTGGGTTACTACAGAGATATATCAAAAGGAATACACTTAGAAATGGCAGTCACTTTACAAAAAAAAAAAAGTATAAGGAACCAGCACTTTATTTAGCACCAAAGTTTAAGGCCTTTCAGACATCTTAAACAAGTTCATATTAATTGTGAATGTTTGGTTGAAGGTGTCTTAATTTACACAAAACAATTTTATATCTATTATATACACCAACAGTCCTTATGAAAATAAGGAAATATCAGCAACACAATGATTACAAAGCCATGAAACAAAAAAGGTTAAAGAAATCTAATATATTGTGGTTAAAAAAAATACAAAAAGATGAAAGAGTATAGGATAAATAATACTGTATAGAGGGAAAATTACTTCGATAGAAATGGCATCACAAGGAATTCTATTAAAGGAAATTTAATCTTTAAAAAATTTAACTAGCCAGCAAACACTGCCAATAAGAATGAACTAAGGAAGGAAAACAAACTACAGATAAACTATTTTACTGCTTAAAATAACGAGTGCTGCTAGTGCTAACAACTTTCTAGTTTTCAAATCTGAAAGAGTTAATGAGTTAATTTATCAAAATACTCCTAAAACCATCATCCTGAACAGTATCAAGTAACAGACTAACAATATGACAAATTCCAGAAACAGTAAAAGCTTTCGTATTGAAGCAAGTTTTGGGCCTTAACCTAAGTAAGAGCCAAGTTTCTGTTCTCTCTTTATCAAATTACTAAAAAAAAAAAAAAAAAAAATCTTTATAGGTAAAATACTATGCAGAGACCTGATCCTATGTACAATTTCTTAAAGCCACAATTTGGTTTCTAAACATATATACTACCTTATCTTATATTCTTAATAAGGTCTAAATGTCAGATCACGTAATAGACAATAATATCATGTAATAGATAATTAGGTCCCAACTTCACAAATACAGAATTTACCTATGAACAGCTTTGGATGCTTGTCTCTGTACTGCCACACTGTGGCCTTGGAGTGCATAAATAGCTGAAGTAAGAAGGCACCTCTGATAATCACTGTCTTTCTGTTTGATGTGCTTCAGTAATTCATTAAGCGCTGCTTTGGAGAGAGTAACATCATGCATTGCCAATCCTAGAGCACAAAGGGTTTGAAGGCTTTCTGCAGTTGGTTCCTTTAAGATAGAACTGTAAATATACTTTTTAATTGTCAACTGGCTATAAATACAGTCATTCTTACTATAACTACTAAAACGTATTTAAGTCCAAAAAGCAATTTACTCAAAGATTCACACACTAAGCCTATATTTAGAGATTAGCATAAAAGCCAATTTCTTAGCTTCTTGGGAGAGTAATTTCCCTGATTGCCTAAAGCAGTTAAAAGTATCAAAGGCCTTCCACAGAGCTATTATAGCAAACTTGCTTTCCTGGTCATTAAATTTAGCTGGGTTTCAGTTCTATGGAGCTCTTGTGGCATAGTGTATAAGGCATTTGGATGATACCCAGAAGGTCAGCAGTTCAAACCCATCAGCTCCTCCACGGAAGGAAGATGGGGCAATCTACTTCCATAGAGATTTACAGCCCCGGAAACCCAATTCAGGTTGCTATGAGTTGGGATCGACTCGATTGCAGTGAATTTTTGGGTTTCAGTTCTAGGTAAATAGTTTGAATAATTTTATTAAAATTTTTAGTTTCATTAAAATCCAAAAAGTAGGAATAACAAAGAAAAAAAATCTCTTCAATGTAAGATCAAATTTTCACCATTCTGAGAAAGCTATGTCCTATTTGCTCAATGTTGTTGTTGTTGTTATGTGCCGTCGAGTCAGCCCTGACTCATAGCGACCCCTCCTTGGGTTTCCAAGGCAGTATCACTACGGAAGTAGGATTGCCCAACCTTCCTTCCGGGGAGTGGCTGGTGGGTTTGAACTGCCAGCCTTCTGGTTAGCAATCAAGTGCCTTAGCCACTATGCTACCAGAGCTCCCTCAATATTATATTTGCTCAATATTATAACTAAAAAATTATATTTACCTCTACCAGAGCTCCCTCAATATTATATTTGCTCAATATTATAACTAAAAAATTATATTTACCTCTACCATATTCCAAGTAAGCATTTAGAATTTATGTTTTATATGTAGCTATCTAGCACTCTTCTTTCTCTTTCAACTGTGAAATCAGATTTATCCTCATGAATGGAAAAGTCAATAATGTCTAGGAATCCTTATTAATTTTAAAAAAGAAAACCTTAGCTCTCTACAAACTTGTTAAAATTGCTAATAATTATTATGGATTTTTTACTGTAATAAAACAAAGGAACTTTCAAAAACTTTTTAAACAAAGTTCATTTAAGTTTAATAGAAATATATCTTACATTAAAAAATACCACATACTTATCATTGTGTCTTTCTATTATTTTTTAGAAGGGGAAACAAAGTGTTTTGATGTGAAATCATGAATTTTCACAGGCAGCACTGGAGTAAATAGTTACTTTCAAGCATGAACAGTAACTCTCTTTCCAATAAAGGTTAATAGGTGTATGAGTCCAAACATAAAAGGATGTTAACTAGACTTGATGGCAGAGGGTTTCTGGTTTTTGGTAATGTTAACTGTTAACGTCAACTCTACACACCATTTAAAGAGCAACGTCTTGGATACGTCCATTTTTCCTTGTTTATACTCCGTTATTGCCAGAGCAGTCAAGATATGTGCTTTGTCTTGCTCTGATTCAACAATAGACAAGGCTCTCTCATAAGCTGTTAGAAAAACAAAACAGAATGAAATTAATACTGACTGACAAACCTCTGAGGGATTTTTCCCTTCCTAATCTTATTTTTCCAAAAGGTCTAATTGTATTTATATTTTAAATCTTCCCTGTTTAAAAGGGCATGGAATATGGATTTAAAATAATCTAACTTAGTTTAATTGATCCAAGGTAATCCTGGGGATGTCGTTAGAATTATTACTTGACATTCCCCAATTTCTACCTTAAGAATTTGAGTTACTATCTTCAACAGCCAGCTTAAGCCAGAAGTGGAGCCCTATAGCTACTGAGATATCAACAAAATTCCCATTCGGAGACCAGCAATTCTATGACGCAGTATGAGTACTTACAATAAGCTAGACCCATATATGCGGACATGCACTTAGCATTTTTGGATAAACCAAAATCTACTATTACTAACAATAGCTGAAGTCTTCATTTATCAGAAAGTTGCATCTAAGCAGTTAGGGTAGAGAAGAGCAGTTTTCAAATGCTAACTCAGAGAGCCACCATAAGTGATCTGGGGCCTCAGGCTCCTCATGTGTAATATGAAGATAACAGTTAGCTCATAACACTGCTATAAGGACATTCATTATCATAATGTGCTAAATAAAATAGCAGGTAAAAAAGGCCGAGTATCGTTCCTGACTCCTAATCACATTTAGTACATAGCAACCACCACCACCACCATCTCAATATTTTATCTTTCTGCATGTAAGCTCATTATGAATAAATTGTACTCAACTTTACAATAGTAAGACATGCCCTTTAGCTTCAAGCAATATACTTACCTTTGCTACTCTCTTTATATAGACCCTTCATAAATAAAGCTAATGCAAGACCTATGATGTCTTCCAACTCTTCAAGGGGTGTTGACTTAAAAGCCTGGATAGCTTTATCATATTCACCAATGGAACTAAGAAGTAAAACACAAATTACTTTTAATTTCAAAAATAATTCTGGCTTGTATCATTAAAATATATAGGTAATATATACAAATTCTTTAAATAACTTCACCTACATTTCTTGTTTTATGGTGGAAATTCAGTAAAATATAATCTATTTGTGCTGAAGCTGTAAAAAAAGACTTGTAAACTAAAATACAAAGCCTATCACTTATGTTAAACACAATGTACAAGTGGGATTTAACTTCACATGTTGCTTCTTTTAAATTATATGTGAAAATGGCATTTTGTTAAGCATCATCAAGTCAGTTCCAACTCATAGGGACCCTATGTACAACAGAAGAAAACACTGCCCAATACTGCACCATCCTTACAATTGTTGCTATGTTGAGACCATTACTGTACCCACTATGTCAATCCATCTCATTGAGGTTCGTCCCCTTTTTTGCTGATCCCCCACCTTACCAAGCATGATATACTTCTCCAGGGTCCAGCCTGATAACATGTCCAAATACATGAGACAAAGTCTCACCATCCTAGTTTCCAAGGAGCATTTGCTGCACTTCTGCCAAGATTTTTTCATTTTTCTGGCAGTCCAGGGTATATTCAATATTTTTGCCAATATATTTCAAAGGAATCAATTCTTCAGTCTTCCTTACTCATTGTCCAAATTTGCACGCACACGATGTGCTTGAAAATACCTTGGCTTGGGTCAGACACACCTTAGTCCTCAGAGAGCCATTTTGCTTTTTAATACTTAACAGAGAGGTCTTTTGTAGCAGATTTGCCCATTGCAAAATTCATTTGATTTCTAGACTGATGCTTCCATGGACATTGAGTGTGGATCCAAGTAAAATGAAATCCTTGACAACTTCAATCTTTTCTCCATTTATCATGATGTTGCTTATTGGTCCAGTTGTAAGATTTTTGTTTTCTTTATGTTGAGGTATAATCCATACTGATGGCTGTATTCTTTCATTTTCATCACTAAGTGCTTCAAGTCCTCTTGGCTTCAGCAAGCAAGATTGTACCATCTGCATTTTGCAGGTTAATAAGTCTTCCTCTAATCCTGATGCCACATTCTTCTTCATATAAGCCACTTTCTTACACTATTTGCTCAGCATACAGACTGATTTTAAACCACACAGTATCCCCGTGTTCTGTTTGCAAGACTATTTCTCAGTCTATGTGCAGGTTTCACATGAGCACAATTAAGTGCTCATTCTTCTTAATAGTATCCATAACTGGTTATGATCCACATGTATGCTTCTGTATACTCAATAAAACACTGGTTATCATCTTTCTGGTAGTCTGTTTCAGCCAAGATCATCTGACATCTGTAAATGATATCCCTCATTCCATGTCCTCATCTGAATCTGGCTTGAATTTCTGGTAGTTCCCTGTCCAAATATTACTGCAACTGTGTGATAATTAGGTTGTGTGTCAACTTGGCTGGACCATGATCCTGAGTGGTTTAAGCTGCTGTGGTGTGGTTGTTCCCATGATGAGATCAGATGTGAGGTAGATACCTCCATGGTGGGGTATCCTGAGTAGCCAATCAGTTAAAGGGAGTTTCCTTAGGGGTGTGGCCTGCTTCCAATATATATATGGCCTGGGAAATTTGGGAAGTTTCTCTTGGATCTGGATCCTGCTGTGCTGTCTGCTGATCTTGGGTTCATCAGCCCCTACAGCTGCATGAGTCAGGAAAAGCCTCCAGCTTGACGTTTGGTCCCCAAACTTCTACAACTTTCCTGTGAGCCAACAATCCACTGTTATGCATGTTGATCTTGCATTGGTCATCCACCAGAGCCTGCTATACCGTCTACTGATCTTGGGTTGGTCAGCCTCTGCAACTGTGTGTGTCAGGAAAAGCCTCCAGCTTGATGTGCGACCACGAAGTTGGGACTTGTCAGCCTGTATAACTGGGTGAGACATTTCCCTGAGATAAATATCTCTCTCTTTCTCTCCCTCTTTCTCTCTGTCCCTGCAACTATATATATACACACAGATATGTCTATATACATATCTGTATCTGTGTGTATATATATATATATATAGACACACACACATACATATACATACAGGTACTCTGGTGGCACACTGCCTAAGGCATTTGCTTGCTAATCGGAAGGTTGCCAGTTCAAACCAACCAGCTGCTCCATGGAAGGAAGATGGGGCAATCTACTTCAGTAAAGATTCCATAAAGATTTACCACCTTGGAAACCCAATGGGGGTTGCTATGAGTTGGAACTGACTCAATGGTACTGAGCTTGTCTTTTTTTTTTAACATGTATATGTAAGCTTCATAGGTTTTGCTTTTCTAAAGAACCTAACCCAAGACAAACTGGTTCTGAATTATCTTCAGCAAAATTTTACTTGTTTGTGATATTAATGATAATGGTTTAATAATTTCTGCATTCTGTTGGATTACCTTTTATTTTGTAATTGGCACAAAAAGAGATCTCTCCCAGTCAGCTGGCCAGGTAGGACACATACATATATTAAAAGTGCAGTGAATTACTTGGCATGGCTTTTCTAGTCATAGTCTTTTTAACTCCCAGCAGATTACTGGGTTGTTGTTGTTATTTGCCATCGAGTCGGCCCCAACTCATAGCGACCCCTCCTTGGGTTTCCAAGGCAGTATCACTACGGAAGTAGGA
>NW_006921680.1:4603184-4605116 GCF_000298275.1 Orycteropus afer afer | reverse complement strand
CTAGGATATCAATCTTTATGCATTCCATTTCATTTTTGACAACTTCCAATTTTTCTAGATTCATACTTCGTACATTCCATGTTCCGATGATTAATGGATATCTGCAGCTGTGTGTCCTCAGTTTGAGTGGTGTCACATCAGAAAATGGAGGTCTCGAAAGCTTTACCTTATCCATAGGAGTAAGGTTGGATTTACTCTGATGATGCAGCTGTTCCCAGTCCTATTTTGAGAGCCTTCTAACCTATCCGGGCTATTCATAAAGTTGTGTGGTAATGTATCAGACAGTGTGTTTCTTTGCTATTCATAAGGTTTTCCCTGGCCAATTCTTTGAGAAATGGATGGCCTCTTCCTTCTTCCTAGTCTGTCTCAGTCTTTGAGTCAGGATGATACTTATGCACCATACGCACCCCACTGGGTTTGAAACACCAGTGGCTCAGCCTCAAGACTCACAGCAACACGTCACCGTGACCAAGGGAGACAAACCAACAGAAAAGTTTGTCTCTCTTAGCTGTTGGAAACCTCTCCTACCACCCTTACATGGATCCCTGCGGCTGACTCCTTGCTCTGTCCCAGATCCCAGGCCTTTTCCTCTCTTCTCTCCTATTCTCCTGCCCTGCCACTTTGGGGTACGGACTGGGTTCCCTCTCCTCACCTGGATCCTTGCGGCTGACTCCTCATCTTTCCCAGTCCCTGGGTCCTGGGTCCCTGCCCCTAGGTGGGCTCATTTTGAGTCTGGCAGAGTGGCAAAATCAACCAATCTCAACATCAGAATTCTATACACCTGAGAGAGAATGAACTTCTCAGATTACTTCTTGCTGCTTCAACAATAAATACCCCAAATGGATAACTTTAAATATCAGTAGTTTAAATTGCATGGTCCCACCCAATAATCCAGTGGGAGTTACAAAGACTATGGCTAGGAAAGCCATACTATGTAATTCACTACACCACAGGCCATGCCCTAGCTTTTCTAGCCAATAACCCTTTTATACTTCATAAATCAGCACCCTGTTTACCATTATGCCTTTATCTCCCCCCATCATAGATAGTCAATTTCTGATTTGCCCATCCCTATCAAACCAGTACTCTGAGAAGACAAGCAAATTCTTTTCTCTCTGAAGAATCTGTTCTTTTGCTTAGAACTTTGGGCATCTGCATCCATAAATAAGAAAAGTCCAGCCCAGCACAAGCCATCAAATTACAGCAATTTAACACCAGCTCAGTGTCAAACATCTTCTTCATTTGGTTGGGTTCTGGTCAGCTCAGCCCCAGCCATCTCAACTAGGTCATGGGTACCATCTGCCAAGTTTTGAGAGTCACACTCTTCCCTTTACTTCAGACTAGCCAGCACCTTCTCTCTCTCATCCTTAGTCCTCAGGGACTAAGTTATGTGGAATGATCCACATAACTCCTTGCACTTCAGACCAGCCAGCCCTTCCTCTCATCCCTAGCTTCCATGGCCTAGGTCAAAGAGCTCCAAATTCAGCCCATTTCTTCATTGCTGCACTTCCCCCATTTCCACTCTTCAAGTGGACCCAGGTGGTCACAAGTGAGCAGGATATAAGCCTGCTACTTGCTGGCTTCCTTTAACTTCCAGTCCTAGAAGGGGTTTCTCTCATAGGCTATGACTTTCCTGCCTTGATGGACCCAAAGCCAAAAGGCTTGCTTGAAATTCAAACTTTCCTGCCTTGATGGACCCAAAGCCAAAAGGCTTGCTTGAAATTTAAAAAGCCAAATGGTCATTTTTTTCCTCTGTAGTTCCTGCCTTCAAATGCAGATCTTCTGTTCTCTCAGTAGTTCTTGGTGTTGTTGTTGTCGTTAAGTGCCGTTGAGTCGTTTCTGACTCATAGCGACCCCATGCACAGCAGAACAAAACACTGCCCGATCCCGCGCCAGCCCCACAATCCCTGCTATACTCGAGCCCATCATCGC
>NW_006921680.1:4597197-4603084 GCF_000298275.1 Orycteropus afer afer | reverse complement strand
ATTTGCCATCGAGTCGGCCCCAACTCATAGCGACCCCTCCTTGGGTTTCCAAGGCAGTATCACTACGGAAGTAGGAATACCCAACCTTCCTTCCGAGGAGTGGCTGGTGGGTTTGAACCATCAGCCTTCCAGTTAGCAGTCAAGTGCCTTAGGCACTATGCTACCAGAGCTCCTAGATTACTGGGTGGGACCATGCAAATAAGGTGTGTAGAACTCTGATGTTGGGATTGGTTAGTTTTGTCACTCTGCCAGGCTTACAATAAGGCTTCCTAGAAGTGGAGAAGCCTTATTGTAAGCCTGGCAGAGTGACAAAACTAACCAATCCCAACAGAGGGAGCTCTGGTAGCATAGTGGCTAAGGTACTTGACTGCTAACCAGAAGGCTGGCGGTTCAAACCCACCAGCCACTCCTCGGAAGGAAGATGGGGCAATCTACTTCCGTAGTGATATTGCCTCGGAAACCCAAAGAGGGGTCACTATGAGTCAGGTGTGACTCGAGGGTACATAACAACAACAACAACAACAAGTGGAGAGGTGAGATCTCACTGCCATCAAGAAAGAAGAGCTGGAGGTGAAGTAGAGTGCATCCTTGGATCCAAGATCTCTGCACTGGACCACCTGGGCAAAGACACATGACAGAGAGAGACACCCCAGCAGAGAGAGATGCCCTGGCAGAGAGAAATGATTACAGTGGAACCAAAAGGCACAAGACAGATTGGTGGGCTTACCTGGCCCACAGAGCAAGAAAGATGAATGCCTTTGGACAGGAGGCTTGTTGACAGAGTGGGGTACACTTAAGTGTACCTAAGAGCAGAGCTAAAAGAGCTTTGTAAGCTTTGTAAAAGACCTTGTCCAAGCAGGACAGAGGCCAGGCTGAGAGGCCAAGGGCCAGGAGGCATGCCTGAGGGCATAGCAGGAGGGACTGTCCTGATCAAAGAATTGTATCCTGAGTACATTCCTGAACCTGAATTGTAGCCTGTTACTTCCTTAATAAACCCCATAATCATGAGTATTGTTTGTGAGTTCTGTGTGGCCACTGCAACGAATTATTGAACCCAGCAGAGAAGCAGTGAGTGCTGTGGGAGGGATGGTTGGTGTCAGAACTGGTAAAAGGCTGGAGGGTGGAGACATTTCTGGCCTGGTAGGAATAAGCCTTGGGCTTCCGATGGTGATACTGTCTTCCTCTTATGAAGTGAGAGGAGGTCAGAATATGCCACCTCCTTGTCCTTTTTGAAAACACTATCTTCAAATATGTTATTACTTTTGGAAATAAGAATGGAACAAGAGGACTTCTTCAAAAATACTATGTTTACATTAAATGAAATATCAAAAGACAAAAGATATTTTATTCTATACAATTTCTTATACCAGATCTATCCTCTGCTTCAAGAAATTCTTGGAACTGACAGAGCTCTGTCGTTATGTGCCATCGAGTCGGACCCAACTCATAGCGACCCCCTCCTTGGGTTTCTGAGGCTGTATCACTATGGAAATAGATTGCCCAACCTTCCTTCAGAGGAATGGCTGGTGGATTTGAACCAGCAGCCTGCTGGTTAGCAGTCAAGTGTCTTAGGTACCATGCCACCAGAGCTCCTGACAGAGCTCTATCAACTCCTACATATATTATTTTAAAAGAACTGAAATGGGAGGCAGTCAGAACATTGAAATTTTCCTGTCTATGGATGTAATTCAGTTACACGGTTTCAACAGAAAAGAATTGTCTATCTCAGAACTACAAAAACCAAATCATTGCCGTGGAGTCGGATCCGGCTTATAGCGACTCCTCCTTGGGTTTCCAAGGTGATATCACTACAGAAGTAGACTGCCTGACCTTCCTTCCGAGGAGTGGCTGGTGGGTTTGAATCGCCAGCCTTGTGGTTAGCAGTCAAAGCCTTAGGCACTATGCCATGAGAGCTCATTCTCAGAGCTATATAGCTCCTTAAAAGATGTAGGCATTAATTGCAAAATATTCAACTGCAGTTCTAATAATTTTTCATACTGAACAATTGAATTCTGGTACAGCTCGCAACTTTAGGACTCCCTCTTTAACTTGACCTCAAAACTTTTCTCCCATAATACTTCTATTTTCTGGTCCTAGTTCTAATCTCTAAAACCTTTTTTTTTTACATTTTAGGGGAGGAGTCAGATATCTTAGAGACTCAGGAAATCTGCATGATTGCCTTCTCTACTCCCAAATTATGCAAACACACAATTTTTTGCATACAATTTCAAAAGGGTCTCTAGACCCCTAAAATCAATTTGTAGTTTAAGAATATATAGCAAAACAGAATAAATTCAATTCCTCTTCCAATTTATTAGGCTTCCACTATTAGACATAGATGCTATCTCTCTTTCAATTATCTTTTATCCAGTCCACAAACCATAAGTTCTAAATTTGATCTAAACCGTAAGTTTCTTACACAAGGTTACATATTGTTAGAGGTACAGGAAACTGTTAACACAGCCTGGTACTGTGGGAATTTCATATCCTAGGAGAATCTCAAAGGAGCTCTGGTGGCGCAGTGATTAAGGCATTCAGCTGCCCACCAAAAGGTTAGCAGTTCAAACCCACCAGTTGCTCCATGGAAGATGTAGCAGTCTGCTTCTATAAAGATTCACAGCCGAGGAAACTCTATAGGAGTAATTCTATTCTTTTTTATAGGGTCACTCTGTGTTGGAATCAACTCTATGGCAGTAGGTTTTTGGGTTTGGGGGAATGTCATTATCCTCATTTACACATGTCCCACTACCCTGGGGAAGTGTTAACCACCTCACCAGTTCCATAGCTTTCACCAGAAAAACCCAAAAGATTCACAGAATTGATGGGAAAAAAATTATGCTTACCATAACAATCTGCCATAATTTCTTACTGTAACATTATAAGAATCTTGGTCTTCTGCAGTCTGTAACAACAAAACTGCCCTGTAAAAAAGGAGAAGGTATTTTAAATTATCTATGCAAAATAACATTATTTTACCTCTCCAGCTTAGCTGACTCTAGATTTTTTTTTAATTTAATTCTACTAATTCTTTATGCTAGTTATAACAGCTCATAACTATTAAGTTGGTACCAAAAGCACTTAAATACATTTAGATTTTGGATTATCAAGAAAATAATAGAAAGCCAACTAATTTATTGTATTTGAGTTCTAAAAACTCCAAAAATTTTAATCTAAATATGGGAAACTTTTGTCACCATTTTGTTTTGATATATTTAGGGTATATGGAAAACACTCTTCAAAACAATTATGTATTAGTAGTTTGATAGTTTGCTTTTGACACAAAATTGAATACTTTCATGTGTTCTTGTCTGCTATATACAGAAAAATATTTAAAGGATATTAAGTTCAGAGAAGGGAAAGAGCCATCAGGAGTCTCTGGAGGCTTAGAATAAACACACACTACATGCACATGTGGGGACCCTTGGTGGTACAGTGGTTAAAGCATTCAGTTGTTAACTGAAATGGTGGTTCGAACCCACTGGCCTCTCCAAGGGAGAAAGATGAGGCACTCTGCTTCCATGAAGATTTACAGTCTTGGAAACCCTCTGAAGGCAATTCTACTCTGTTGTATAGGATCACTGAGTTGCAATCAACTCGATGGCAATGGGTTTGGTTTTGGTTTTTTAACATGCTGACAGCCCATAGTTCCTTCTCGTGTTGTTCCCTTTGGGCAAGTAGGAGTATGTCTTGACAACCGGAAGAAGACAGAGTAAAATTTTTTATTTTCTGTTTAAGGATTGTTGTTGAGTTTTGTTGAGTCAATTTCAATTCCCAGTGACATGACGTGACAGAGTAGAACTGCAACACAGGATTTTCTAGGCTGTAATCTTTACAGGGAGAAGCCTTAGTAGTGCAGTGGTTAAGCACTGTGCCCGCTAACTGCAAAACTGGTGGTTGGCACCCACCTGCTGCTCTGTGGGAGAAAGATGTGGTAGTTGGATCCATAAAGATTACAACCTTGGAAACCCTTTGGGATTGTTCGATCCTACAGGGTTGCTGTGAGTCATAAACACCTTGATGGCAATGGGTTTGGAATGAATCTTTACAGTAGGAGATTGCAGGTCTTTTTCCTGTAGAACCACTGCGTGAAACTAAACCACCAACCTTCATTCACTTAATCACTGAAAAATATCCCAGAAGATTTTTTATTCTCCTGATGTTAAAATGAAACAAAAATTCGCGCTAAGCCTAAAAGACAATGCTATATAAACTGTAAGATTAAGATATTCCTTGTGGTTAGATTTATAGCTAATTTGTGGTTTCAAGCCTCAAGTAGTTATTTAAGAAAGGAAAACAACATGGTGACTAGTCAAGAAAGAGCAGTACATAACCAAGTGATTGCTAGGTAATCTTTTAAGCCAAAGGTATAATCAGTGTTGGATTCACAATATCTGCAAGTACAGGAATATATACAACAAAGTGGCAAGCACTCTAAAGCTGTCCAGTTTTCTGTTTAAAAGCCTGCTCACTCTTATATTCTTCCACTTTTATACAGTTAGCATGGTGATATGTTTATAGTCACTGAAAGAAATACACTGCTCTCCACATATACCTTGATTACATAGCCTCCAGTACCATCTAGTGATTACTCCTTTGAACTACAAATAGGTCCTTGAAGGGGATGACAAAGCATTTGGGATATCTCAGTTATTTTTCTAACAAAACATCTTTTAATATTCATTGATTTAGATTTGGGGCAATAATGTGTTAACCATTCAGGTCTTTTAACTTTTCATGTAGTAGTTACTTATGTGATCAGTAGTTATTTTCTTATTCATCAATTAATTTCCAAGAAGAAAATTGAAGTGAATTTCACTTCCTACAAATCTCCCCACTGATCGTTTCACTGTAGCGTGTTGAGTTTCCTCTTTCTCAAACATGCCAAGTCTGTTCTTACTTCAGAGCACTTGCTCTTGCTGTTCCTTCTGCCTGGAAGGCTCTTTTCGTGATAACCAATTGGTTTGTCCTCTCACCTCATTAAGGTCAAGTTTCAACCGTCTCCTCAGGAAATACACACCCCTTAAACTTACCTAAAATGCCACTTCCTGCCCCTGCACTCTCTGCCCCTTTACACTTTGATTCTTTCTTAGCAATTATTACCATTACATATGATTATTAGCTTACTATGTGTCTCCCCACCACTAAGGAGGCAAGGAGGTGGCACCTTCTGACCTCCTCTAACTCCACAAGAGGATGACAGAATCACCATTAGCAGCCCAAAGCCTGTTCTTATGAGACCAGACATGCTGCCACCCTCCAGCCCTCTTACCATTCTTGGCTCCAACCATCCCTCCCCCAGCACCCACCACCTCTCTGCTGGGTTCCATAATTCACTGCAGTGGCCACACAGAACTCACAGATTATGGGGCTCATTAGGGAAGCAACAGGCTACAATTCAAGTTCAGGAACGCGCTCAGTCTTCCTCAGGCAGCAGTCTCTCTCTCTCTCAGCAGTGCCTCTCTCTCTCTGCTGGCAGTCAGAGAGAGGAGATTCCTTCTGCCTCTGTTGTTGTTGTTGTTGTTAGGTGCCATCGAGTCATTTCTGACTCATAGCGACCCCATGAACAGCAGAATGAAACATGACCCGATTCCACGCCAGCTCCATGATCCCTACTATATTGAGCCCATTGTCGCAGCCACTGTGTTAATCCATCTCGCTGAAGGTCTTACCCTCTTTCATCGACCCTCCACTTTACCAAGCATGACATCCTTCTCCAGGGAATACTCCCTTCTGACAACATGACCAAAGTAGGTGAGACAAAGTCTGGCCATTCTTACTTCCAAGGAGCATTCTTGCTGCACTTCCTCCAGGACAGATCTGTTAGTTCTTTTAGCAGTCCATGGTACTTTCAGCATTCTTCGCCAGCACCACAACTCAAAAGCATCAA
>NW_006921680.1:4589110-4592492 GCF_000298275.1 Orycteropus afer afer | reverse complement strand
GGAAGGAAGATGGGGCAATCTACTTCCATAGTGATACTGCCTCAGAAACCCAAGGAGGGGTCGCTATGAGTCGGGGCTGACTCGATGGCACATAACAACAACAACATAATCATTTCTAACATACAAGTAGGTAAGAGAACATTCAATATCCATAATACCTAATCCTTTTAAAGACATTCCAGTTTCATCTCTTCACCTTGATTATCTTCCCATTCTATGTATATGGCCTTGGGCCTTTGGGTGAATGTGACCAAAAGCCCTAGCCTCTGGATCAGTTATCTCCTTTAATAGGTAACACCAACCAAAGTAACCATCTAAGAATCCAAAATTTTACTTCCCAGGCTCCTTCCTTCTTTCTTTTACAAAGTCTCATGCTTCTATGAGTCTGGAGCCCCTGCAAGGAATCCCACTGCTTCTGACACCAACTGTTAAAGGGGCAAGGAGGTGGCAACTTCTGACTGCCTCTAACTCTACAAGAGGAGGACAGAATCAATATCAGCAGCCCAAGGCCTGTTCTTATGAGGCCACCCTCTAGCCCACTTACCATCCTTGACACCAACCATCCCTCTCATGGCACCCACCACCTCTCTGCTGGGTTCCATAATTCGCTGCCATGGCCACACAGAACTCACAGATTATGGGGTCTATTAGGAAAGCAACAGGCTAGAATTCTAGTTCAGGAATGCACTCAGTCTCTATCTCAGCCGGCAGTCCCTCAGCCAGCAGTCTCTCAGCTGCCAGTTTCTCTCTCTCAGCTGGCAGTCTGTCTCTCAGCAGCCCATCTCTCTAAGCAGCGCATCTCTCTCAGCAGCACCTCTCTCTCAGCAGCATATCTGTCTCAGTAGCATTATGTCTCTCAGCCAGCAGTCAGAGAGATTCCTTCTGCCTCTAGGAAGGCTCATTTTGAGCCTGGCAGAGGCAAAATCAACCAATCTCAACATCAGAATTCTACACATTTGAGAGAGTGCAAACTTCCCAGAAGATTACTTTGTGCTGCTCCAACAGAAAATACCCCAGGTGGATAACTTTAACAATCAGTAGTTTAAATTGCATGGGCCTACCCAGTAATCCAGTGGGAATTACAAGGACTATGGCTAGAAAAGCCATACTATGTAATTCACTATACCACATCCCCATACCAGAGAACAAGAATTCTTATTCCATCAGAATATAGCCTGTGTCTGTTTTAAATCATTGCTAAGATACCAATGCCTGATATACTGCACATCAACAAATATCAGCTGAATGAAAAACATGTAGTAGATAATAAAATGATTTAAATGAATATGTCATAAATTCTCATTTCTCCTCTGGTTAAACACATGTATTTAATAAGCCTAGAAAAGTTCTAAGGGGACAGATTTTTCTTAAAAAAAAAAAAAAAAAAAATCCAAAGAGTTTTTCATTTTACTTTTTTCTTTCTTCCTTTTAGGTTATGTAACAGAAACCAAAATATAGCTGAGAAGTTGGGACTCCATCTTTTCCCTCTCCACAATCCAATAATACATATGAAAGATCAAGAAAGGAGTCAGAACATTTATTTAGTCTCAAGAACAAGACTACCTAAAAAAATGTCAACTGATAAATAAGGACTAAGTATTCCAGTTAAGTGTATAGTTTACCTTTGGTATGCTTCTGCTGCTTGTTTTTTCAGCAGTAAATGTTCACTTAAGTACCCCAACATTGTGAAAGCTGGAGCATAATCTTGAATTCTTTCTGGAAGTACAGAAAAACCTTTACTTAACATGTGCACAGTGGGTGTATTCATAAAATGTTAGTTTTATTTTCCATTTTTCAAGATCTAAAATACTGGACTACCCTCTGAAGTCACTGGCATTAGTAAGAATAGTGATCTGATTTTATCTTGAATATAAAATGTCAGTAATCATTTGATAACTTTTAAATTAGTGAATAATATTTAATAGTTAAAGTTTAAACATTTTTTATTCTCAAAGATGTAATAATTTGAAATTTTAACTCATGTTAAAAATAATCATGGTATTTATAAGGAAATTCATTTCTTTAGCTAATCACATATACCTTCCTATGATTCATTTTAGCAACAATTTAAGTTGGTTGTTCTGTTCCAATTTCTGTGTTAAAAAAAAAAAAAAAAAAAAAACACCTCAGTATTGCACACTAGAAAGAGAAAATGATTTGGGCACTTTCAATGTAGTAATTTTAATGTCAAAAGCCATCATGTATCTCCTAAGGTACAATGAAGAATGTGAACATATTTCATCTAGTTAAAAGCAGTATTGAGAAGTATGCCTTCAAATGCTCTAAATTAACAAAGTACAGTGTAATCACATCTTAGTCTTATGTGACAATTAGGTTCTAACATCAAAGCAGAAGATAAAAATCATATAGTCAAAGTTACTCTAGAAAAAGTCCTAAAAACATCTCATAAAAAGAGGAACACAGACTGAGTCCATCACACCTTCAATCTGGGGCAAAAACTGTCAGGGTAACAATAGAGAATTGTCTACATTCTCTCACCTCACTCCCCCTTTTCTTTTCTAACTTTATTGCTGTTGTTTGAACACATATAGTTGAATTTGTTAAGTGAGTATATAAATTGGCCCCACTATAGAATTAGAAGTCTAGCTACCAAAACTTAGGGAATGATTCAGTTGTTATTTCAGGTTAAACTCTGCAGAAAGCTAAAGATTTACTTCGTTATGTAAATCCTTCACAAATGTTATTCATCCTGTTAACTCAAAAACTCACTGCCATCAAGTTGATTCCAACTCATAGCAACCCCCACTGGGTTTCCAAGGCAGTAAACCTTTACAGAAGAAGATTGCCCCATCTTCCTTCCACGGAGTGGCTGGTGGGTTTGAACTATCAACCTTCTGGTTAGCAGTCAAATACCCTAAGCACTACGACACCAGAGCTCCTTACCCATCCTGTTAGGTAACCTATTAATAAAATTTCATACACTTTCTCAGTGGCTCTAGGTATTTATTAGGGTCATTCATTTTGGCATACTATCTAACATGACAGTACACTGAAGTGCTGACATTTGCAAAGCAACTTCCTTCAAGTGCCCTAGGCTAATTGCATGAACGGTATTATAATCTTTCAATACCTAAAATAAGGCATTTTTCTCTTTTTCTTTTCACAGTTGACCTGATTCTTCATACTATTCAACTGACAATATTTACTGTTATCAGCATTCCAGCTTATATTTCTTACTTCTAACTTGATACCTGGTTGTTGTTGTTGTTGTTATTATGTGCCGTCAAGTTGGACCCAACTCATAGCGACCCCTCCTTGGGTTTCTGAGGCAGTATCACTACGGAAGTAGATTGCCCCATCTTCCTTCCAAGAAGTGGCTGGTGGGTTTGAACTGCCAGCCTTCTGGTTAGCAGTCAAGTGC
>NW_006921680.1:4581600-4589010 GCF_000298275.1 Orycteropus afer afer | reverse complement strand
AGTGGCTGGTGGGTTTGAACCGCCAGCCTTCTGGTTAGCAGTCAAGTGCTTTAGCCGCTATGCTACCAGAGCTCCTTGATACTTGGTTAGGCCAAGCTTATTAGAAATTTGCCAAAAAAAATAAATAAAATGTTAATGAAACTAACAGTTCATGAACATCTAGGATATGGTAGACAATGAATGGCATTCTGCATAAATCATCTCATTAAAGTTCTAAGCAGTATGTATTAGAGCTCTGATGTATAGTACCTAAGGCATTTGACTGCTAACCAGGAGGCTGGCAGTTCAAACCTACCAGCCATTCCATAGAAGAAAGACTGGGCATTCTGTAAAGATTTACTACCTCAGAAACCCAAAAGAAGCTGCTATGCGTAGGAATTGACTAGATGGCAGTGAATTTGGTGGGTTTTTTTTTTTTTTTTTTTTGGTATTATAAAAGATAAAACTAAAATTCAATTGTTTTAGTTTTAATTGAGAACTAAAATGCCTTAGGTCTCATCATAGCTACTATGTGTGGAGAAAGTATTAAAATTCAATGGCAGTATTAAGGAAGGAAGGCAACTGTTATAATAGATGGTTGATAAAATTTCACTATACTGTCATTTTCCTAAGCCTACACATATTTTTCTAGTATCTTGAAGAAAAATCAGGTGTTAAAAAGGGAAATTGGTAGAGTTGGGTTTGGCATTTCATTGAATTCTCATAACTCTAAAACTTAGGTATTTTATTGTGTCTACTTTCCAAGAAGTAAACAGAATTTAAGGGAGATAAAATAAATGGCCCAAGATAGCAGAGAAAGGAATTAGCAGAGCTAGAACAGCAATAGCTCAGTCCTTTTATGCCCCAAAACGCTTTCCACTACACCAAGGAGTCTTCTAGGAGATCATTTTTGTCTGGATAACATACTCTTTTCATTATTCTTCAAAAAGATTGGTAAGACATTAAAAAAAAAAAAAGTGAAATTCATTTCTTGAATAATATTAATATTTAATTTTGAATTAATTATAAAAAGAAATTCTTTAAATTACTTTAACAGTTATTCAAATATCTTGCCAATATAATAGGTACCTTACCTGTGTATTTACTCAAAACGATATGTGCTGCTGGAATAGCATTCATCTGGAGGATGTTGTAGCGGTACAACTCTGTTTCCCTGTTGCTTTTATCTTGCAACGTTGTACAGACCCAGTATGCATAACCTATTGCACCCTCAGTCTTTAAAAGGAAGTCAAAGTTAGCAAGTGGACACAACAAGAAAAACTGAAAAATGAAATAATGCACTTTAATACAATAAATATCTTATCTTAGTCTTCTTTAAGTCAACTGTTAAGTCTCTTAAAGAAGGATCACTAGGACAAAACACAGCTAAGAACATTGAAATCACTTGTTCTAATCCTAAGTAGAAGAATCAAATGAAATAAATATACATTGTAGGAAAGCAGCCACACTACATGGCTTGGGTTTCCCTTTCTCAGCGTCATCCTCATAGGACAATAAGAATACGAAACTAATAACTACCAAACAAAATAATTCTAAAATTTTCATAAGTAAGCTGGAAATGTAAACAAGTCTAGCCCCTATCTCATGCTCACTTTTTTCCTAGATCTCCATTTCTTAGCCTGACTGCTACTATCCCTTTTAAATCCCAATGTCATTTTTCCACCAGTTCTATGAAAACAGATAGATTAAAACTAAGAGTTCTTTACTGTGAGACAGCTTATTTGTATTTGAATAATACTTTATTCATTAATGATTCCTCAAGAATGTTGAAACTCTTACATGCATACTGAGTTCCGTAGTGTGCCGGAAGAGATCCATTGTGTCATAACTTCCAACACTCTCTGCAATAAGAGCCTATAGAAGGAAAAAGAGATTCTTAATGTGTTTTAAAAGGAAATAAATAAAACTTAAGAAGAACCAAAGGTTTACTAGCCAGTGATTAAAACCAAATATAATTTCTTTTTTCAGTGTTGGCCACCCTACTCCCATGGCTCTGAGGCCCAGAATGACTTGCTGAGTTGGCCCTTAACTGACAAATGTTTCCAGATGTCCACATGCAACTAGGCAATGGTGAAATAATGCACATGAAATTCCTTAGATACTGATGAGTCCGTGGTATCTTTTCCTATCCTTCCCATCCCTGATCTATTCATACTGGTATTTACCTAGAGTAGAGGTTCTTCATAGGATCACCTCAGAATCATTAAGGAGATTTTAAAAGGATGTCTTCACCCCTAGATATCCATGATAGAGCTTAACATGTTTTTTTGTCCAAAACTGCCTCAGAATTTTAAGTATTATATCTATACATTTGACCTTATGGAATGTATTGTATTGCATTAAAATTATTTTTAAGCACAGGTATCCTTCATAAGAAATCAAGTATTTTTTGTTATACATTACTAGTATCATCAATCAATTTAGTCTCACTTCTTTTATTACCATTTTAATGAAATCTACTAGGTACCTCCTAAAATAAATTATTTTTAAGAACAAAAATAATTTAAAAACTAATAGACTATTTAGGTGATTCCTGTAAGCATCTGAGAGTGACAGGACTTGAGTCATGTTGCTCAAAGTGAGTTTTCCGGACCAGAGGAATTAGCATCATCTGGAAGCAGTTAAAAATGCAAATTCCTGGGGCACAGTAATGCCAGTACTCCCTGAAGCTACCAAAGTTAGTGGGAGCTAGAGTTTCCCTTTTTGTCTCTGCCTCCTTCAAGGATTAACTAGAATTAAACCTAAGAGTCAAAAGTACAATGAAAGACATCAAAACTCTGATAATGAATTTCTGATACAGGTGATGCTCCTATCTATTATCTTGAATCAAAACAATCTGTTTTCACCAATGAGGTATCATCTCACCATAGCAAGAATAGCAAAATCCAACAACACAGAAAACAGTAAATGCTGGTGAGGGTATAATGAGACTAGAACCCTCATACACTGCTAGTGGGTCTGGAAAATGGTACAGTCATTGTGGAAAATGGTATGGTGTGTCCTTAGAAAGTTGGAAATAGAAATATCATTTGATCCAGCAATCCCACTACTAGGAATATATTCTAAAGAGGTAAGATACAGGACATGGATAGATGCACACCCCAAGTTCATCACAGGACTATTCACAATTGCAAAGAGAACAATCACCTAAGTGCACATCAACAGATGAATGGGTATCCAAACGGTGGTATAGACACACAATGGAATACTATGCAACATTAAAGAATAATGAAGAATCCCTGAATTACCTCATAACGTGGATGAACTTAAAGGACATTATGGTCAGTGAAATAAGTCAAGCACAGGAGAACAAATATTGTATTAGTCCACTACTGTAAAAAGTCAAGGAAAGGTTTACATATGGAAGGAAACTTCCTTTGTTGGTTACCAGTGATGAGAGGGGACGGGAGGGAAAACTGCTAGACAGGTAAGAGACAAGTATTGATTTGGGTAAAGGGAAAGGCAATATACCAAAACCAAGTGACCAAAACACAGTAACACTAGGAAATGGGAAGACACAGAGAGGTGCACAAGAGGTACAGGCAATAAAGATAATGCTTGTTACATACACAATATTACATTATCAGTAATAACAAAGACTAATCTATGAGTAGATACATAAGTAGACAAGAAGATCAGATATGAGTAGGTAAACAGAAATATACCCATGACTGTATATAGGCAGACAATATTCCTACACAGGTATATGTATGTACTATAAAAATATCCACATATATTATAGAGCTAAAAAGGAAAAAAGTTAGGATAACTTCTTAGCCACAATCAAGCACCTTGAGGGAGTGAGTCACTGGGCTTGCAGGCTTAGGACCATGGTCGCAGGGGACACCAAGCTCAACTGGCACAACACAGTATACAAAAATACTGTTCTACATCCTGCTTTGGTGAGTAGCAACTGGGGTCTTAAAAGCTTGCGAGCAGCCATCTAAGATGCAACTATTGGTATCTCCTCATCCACAGCAAAGAAGAGTGAAGAAAATCAAAGACACATGGAAACAATTAGTCCAAGGGACTAATGGACCATGGAAACCTCAGCCTATGCAACCCTGAGACCAGAATTAGATGGTGTCCTGCTACCAATGCCAACCACTCAGAAACGGATGAAAATTGGAGATCCTGGATACAGCAGGAGAAAAATGCAGAACAAAATTCAAAAACACACAAAAAAGCAGTATTACTGGTCAGAAAGAGACTGGTGAAACCCCCAAGAATATGGCCCCTCGTCACCCTTCAGGCCTGGAATTGAACTCACTCCTTTGGGTTAACTCTTAGCTAAACAGACTGGCCTATGAACTGAACAATTACATACATAATTAGATATATTCTTTAGAACAATCAACTATGGCAGTTCAGTAGGGCAGCATTTGTGTAGGGAGAAAGCTAGGGAGGTAGGAATACACAGGTAAGGACATAGGTAATCAGTATTATGAAACAAAATATGTGTGAATTTTTAAATGGAAAATCAATGTGCTTTGTAAAATTTCACCCAAATCACAACAAAAAGTTAAAAATAAAATTTGTTCTGGATACACAGTGGCCCTATATGACAGAGTCAAACTGACCCATAGGGATTTTTAGGCAGTATCCTTATGGAATCAGATCTCCAGGTCTTTCTTCCACGGAGCTGTTATGTGTGTTCAAACTGCCAACCTTTAGGTAAACAGCCAAGCACTTAACAGTTACCTCACCAGGGCTCCTTCAAAACAATCTACTCCTTATTAATTCATTACAATTTCACAACTAGACAAGATCTTAGAGGCCACTCAGTCCAATATCTCTCTTTTTCAGGTGGAAGAAAAAAATCAAGATTCAGAAAAGTGATATGTTAAGGTAAAATAATCAGCTGGTGACAGAACTCAGACTAGTAGCCAACAGACTTGTAGCCAACTATCCTGACTCTTATTTAGCAACACAAAAAAAATCTAAACGTAGGGGAAGAAACCTTCATTAAAAATTCCGTATCAAATAGGAAGATTTCACAGAAAGTAATGAGAAAACATAATAATCAAAATGATCTTTTCTTTGGAGATACACATTACAAAATGGAGTCTGCATTTGTTTTATAAGCACAAGGAGCCCTGATGAGGCAGTTGTTAAGCATGTGGCTGCCAACCAAAAAGACAGCAGTTTGAACCTACCACCCACTCTGTGGGAGAAAAATGTGGCAATCTTCTCTTGTCAAGATTTACATATAGTCTTGGAAACCCCATGGGCAGTTCTACTCTGTCATATAGGGTTGCTATGAACCAGTATTGACTCGGACTCAACCAGTATTTTCATAAACATTCGTGTGGTTCAAAGCCTCCAAAATCAAACCTTAACTACAAGCTATGTAACCTCAAGCTTAATACTTAGGATCTCTAAGCTTTAGTGTCTACATCTAAAAAAAGAGTATAACAAAAACCACCAACTCAAAGGACTGTTAAAGCACATTATAGATTGAATTGTTTCTCCCAGAAAAGTATCTTGAGTCCTAACTTCTGTACCTATTAATGTGATTCTGTTTGGAAACAGGACTTTTCTTTTGGTATATTAATGAGGTCATATTGGAGTAGGGTGAGTCCTAAACCTAATGCCTTCGGTATGTTGTCTTAAAAACAGAAGATAGATACAGACACAAGGGGAATAAGTCATGCGACAACATAAGCAGATGCATTTATAAGCACCAAAGGAGGGCCAAGGATTGCCAGGAGCTACTACAACACAATGCACTGCCGTCAAGTTGGATCTGATTTATAGTGACCCGTCCTTGGGTTTCCGAGGCAGCATCACTACAGAAGTAGATTGCCCAACTTTCTTTCCGAGGAGTGCCTGATTGGTTTGAACCGTCAGACTTCCGGTTAGCAGTCAAATGCCTTAAGCATTATATCACCAGTAGCTACTAGCAGCTATGCAAGAGAAAGCATAGTCCTGTCAATGTAATGAATTTAGACTTCTAGCCTCCACAACTATAAGAACAGAAATTTGTAAGACAACAAATTTCTGTTCTCTAAAGCCATCCACTTGTAGTATTTTTATTATAGCAGCACTAGGACACTAATCGGAAGGAAGGTTGGGCAATCTACTTCCGTAGTGATATCACCTCACAAACCCAAGGAGGGGTCGCTATGAATCGTGGCTGACTCGATGGCACATAACAACAACAGGACACTGATGGGCTGTTCTACTCTGTTATATAGGGCACAGTGGAAGGTGGATGTTTGAAGGGCCTGGGGGCAAGCTGGATGAGCAAGCTAGACGCAGCAGAAGGTGGGTGTTTGGAGTGCTTAGGGGCAGATCAGGTGAGTGAGCTGGGCGCAGGAGAGCACGAGCAGTTTGGAACACGTAAGGGAAACAAACTTGTCTGTTTGTCATACTGTGGTGGCTTGTGTGTTGCTGTGAAGCTGGAGGACATGCCACCAGCGTTTCAAATGCCATCAGGGTTATCCGTGGTAGACAAGTTTCAGCAGAGCTTCCAGGCTAAGGCAGACTCAGAAGAAGAGAGACCATCATCCACTTCTCAAATTAGCAAGTAAAAACCTTAGGAATAGCAGTGAAACAATGTCTGATATATTACTGGAAAACTTTATGAATAGCCCTGAAACATGTATGATATAGTGCCAGATGATGAGCCTCTCAGGTGAGAAGGCACTCAAAATATGACTGCCGAAGAGCTGACTCCTCAAAGTAGCACTGACCTTAATGATGTGGATAGAGTAAAACTTTCAGTACCTCCACATGCTGATGTGTCATGACACAAGATGAGAAGAAACAGCTGGAAACAACCATGAATAATCGGAACATGGAATATATGAAGCATGAATCAAGGAAAATTAGAAGTTGTCAAATATGAAATGGAACACATAAAGATTGACATCCTAGACATTAGTGAGGTGAAATGGACTGGATTTGGCCATTCTGAATCATATAATCACATGATCTACTATGCTAAGAACAACAAATTTAAGAGGAATGGCATGGCATTCATCATCACAAAGAATGTATCAAGATCTATCCTGAAGTATAACGCTGTCAGTGATAGGATACACCCATACACCTATGAAGAAGATCAGTTAATACTGCTATTATTCAAATTTACGCACCAAACAACAAAGCCAAAGATGAGGAAATTGAAGAAAATTACCCACTTCTGAAGTCTGAAATTGACCTAACATGCAATCAAGATGTGTTGATTATTACTGGTGATTGGAATACAAAATTTGGAAACACAGAAGAATCAGCAGTAGTTGGAAACTATGGCCTGGGTGATAGAAATAATGCTAGAAATCACATGATATAATTGTGCAAGACCAATGACTTGTTGTTGTTGTTGTTAAGTGCCGTCGAGTCGTTTCCGACTCATAGCGACCCCATGCACAGCAGAACGAAACACTGCTCGATCCCGCGCCAGCC
>NW_006921680.1:4571498-4577910 GCF_000298275.1 Orycteropus afer afer | reverse complement strand
ACAAGACAGAAAATAACAAATGCTGGTGAGGATGTGGAGAGATTGGGACTCTCATACACTGCTGGTGGGACTGTAAAATGGTACAACCACTGTGGAAAGCAGTATGGCAATTCCTTAAAAAGTTGGAATTAAAAATACCATCTGACTCAGCCATTCAATTACTAGGTATATACCCTAAAGAAGTGAGAGCCATCACAAGAACAGACATATGCACACCCATGTTCATCGCAGCACTATTTACAATAGCAAAGAGCTGGAAACAAACTAGGTGTCCATCAGTTGAGGAATGGATAACCAAATTATGGTACATACACACAATGGAATACTATGTAACCCTAAAGAATAACGTAGAATCTGCAAAACACCACATAACGTGGATGAACTTGGAGGACACTATGCTGAGTGAAATAAGTCAGTCACTGAAGGACAAATATTGTATTAGTCAGTTATTGTAAAAGTCAAGCAATGCTTTATATATGGAAGGAAATTTTCTTTGTTGGTTACCAGGGGTGGGAAGCAGGGAGGGAACACCATTAGATAGGTAGAGATAAGTAGTGATTTGGGTGAAGAGAAGAGCAATGTACCAAATGTGAGTGATCAACATGGTCACAATGAGGAAAAGGAAGACATAGAGAGGGACATGGGAGGTGCAGACAACAAAGATGAGCCCTTATGCACATACAGTACTGCACTGTCAGTGAAGCAAACACAGGTATACGGGTGGATAGATGAGTGGACATGCTGACCTATTAGGTATGTCTATGCAGCAGGGAGTGTATCCAGGACTATGTATAGGGTTGGCAGACAATGGTATGGTTCTACAAGTGTATTTGTATGTTATGTAAGAATTCCCAGGGTTATAGTAGAGCTGACAAGGGACAAAGTTGTAGTCACTTCTTGGTCACAGCCAGCTACCCAGAGGGACCCAGTAGGTGAACCTGTGGGCTCAGGACCATAGTCACAAGGGACATCAAGCTCAATTGGCATAACATACGACACAAAACATTGTTCCACCTCCTACTTTGTCAAGTAGCAACTGGGATCTTAAAAGCTTGCAAGCAGCCATCTAGATGCAACAATGGGTCTCTTCTCATCCAGAGCAAAGAAGAATAAAGAAAACCAAAGATTCATGGAAACAATTATTCCTAGCAAGTGGTACACCATGCAATCCTCAGCCTATACAACTATGAGTTCAGAAGAACTAGATGGTGCCTGGCTACCACTGTCAATCACTCGGAGGGGTAGTTATGTAGGAGATCCTGGATAGAGAGGGAGAACAATGTGGAACAAAACTCAAAATCATTTGGGGGGAAAAAAAAAGGGGGACCAAGTTTGCTGGTCTGATAGAACCTGGTGCAACCACTGAGACTATGGCCCCTAGCTGCCCTTCAGGTCTGGAATTGAACCCACCCCTGTGGTTTCCAGCCAAACAAAAGACAGGCATATGAACTGAACATTTACGTGCAGTAGATACATTCCTTGGACAGTTCAATCATGGGAGAGAGAAGGGCTGTTTATGCACAGTAAGACAGCTCAGGGGGCAGAAGTGCACGGAGGGATGGACACCGGGAAGAGGTAACTATCAAGAGGAAGTGGGAGGGGAGCTGTTGCATTGGGGTAAATTGTAGTCAATATCATGAGACAATGTGTGGTGAACTGCTGCATGAAAAGTAAATTTGCTCTGTAAACTTTCACCCAAATAATAGTAGTAATAATAATAATAGACATCAGAAGACATATTACACTGGGCAAATCTGCTACAAAAAAAAACTCTTTCAAGTGCTGAGAAGCAAACATGTCTCCTTGAAGACAAAGGCACACCTAACCCAAGCCATGTTAATTTCAATCATCTCATATGCATGTGAGAGCTGGACAATGAATAAGGAAGACCAAAGAAGAGTTGATGCATTTGAGTTGTGGTGTTGGCAAAGAAGACTCAGAGTACTATGGACAGCTAAAAGAACTAACAGATCTGTCCTGAAGAAGTACAGCTCGAATGCTCCTTGGAAGCGAGAATGGCCAGACTTTGTCACACCTACTTTGGTGAGCCAAAAGCTGGATAAGCCAATCTCGGGACCAGCAAAAGGCAGGTGTTTGCATGCGTGGAGCCTCCCCCAGGCACTGACCACAATAAGGCATCCCTGGGACCAGCAGAAGGCAGGTGTTTCTGTGTGTGAAGTACCCCGGGGGCAGGCCACAGTAAGCCAGACCTGGGACCAGTGGGTGGCAGGTGTTTGTCCCAGGGGCATGCCAGGTTAAGTAAGCAAGGCCGGGAGAACAGGAAATGAGCCGAATAGTTTAGAACAGCTAGAAGAGAGAAACTTGTCTGTCAGTTTGTCCCACTGTGGTGGCTTGAGTGTTGTTGTGAGGCTGGAGACTGTGCTACTGGGTTTCAAATGCCAGCAGGGTTACCCATGGTGTACAAGGCTCAGCCTAGCCTCCAGACTAAGAAAGACTTGGAAGAAGAAAGAGACCCTCCAGTTCTCAAAGAACTGGCCAATGAAAACCTTATGAATAGCACTGAAACACTGTCTGATATATTACTGGAAATTTTATGAATATTCCTGAAATACATCCAATATAGTACCAGAAAATGAGCCCCTCAGGTCAGAAGGCACTCAAAATATGACTGGAGAAGAGCTGCTTCCTCAGATTAGAGCCTATTTTAATGATGTAGATAGAGTAAAGCTTTTGGGACCTCCATTTGCTGATGTTGCACGTCTCAAGATGAGAAGAAACAGCTATAAACATCCATTAATAATTGGAACATGGAATGTACAAAGTATGAATCTAGGAAAATTGGAAGTTGTCAAAAATGAAATGGAATGCATAAAGATTGACATCCTAGGCATTAGTGAGATGAAATGGACTGGTTTTGGCCATTTTGAATCACACAATCACATGATCTACTATGCCGGGAATGACAAATTGACAAAGAATGGTGTGACATTCATTATCACAAAGAATGTTTCAAGATTTATCCTGAAGTACAATGCTGTCAGTGATAGGATAATATCCATACATCTATGAAAAAGACCAGTTAATACTGCTATTATTCAAATTTACGCAGCAACAACCAAAGCCAAAGATGAGGAAATTGAAGATTTTTATCAACTTCTGCAGTCTGAAACTGACCCTAACATGTAACCAACATGTGTTAATCATCACTGGTGATTGGAATCCAAAAGTTGGAAATGAAGAATCACCCGGTAGTTGGAAAATATGCCTCGGTGATAGAAATGATGCTGGAGATAGCATGATAGAACTTTGCAAAACCAACAACTTACTCATTGCAAATACCTTTTTGAACAACACAAATGGTGGCTATCCACGTGGACTTCACCAGACAGAGTACACAGGAATAAGACTGACTACATGTGTGGAAAGAGGCAATGGAGAAGTTCAGTATCTTCAGCCAAAACAAGGTCAGAAGCTGATTTTGGGAAAGACCATCAACTGCTCATATGCAAGTTCAAGTTGAAGCTGAAGACAATTAAAAAAAGTCCATGAGAGCCAAAATATGACCTGGATTATATCTCTCCTGAATATAGAGATCATCTAAAGAATAGATTTGATGCACTGAATACCAATGACCGAAAACCAAAAGAACTGTGAGATGGCATCAAGAACATCATCATGAACAAAGCAAAAGATAATTAAAAAGACAGGAAAGGAAGCAAAGATCCAAATGGATGTCAGAAGAGACTCTGAAACTTGCCCTTAAATGCAGAGTAGCTACAGTGGATGGAAGAATTGACAGAATAAAAGAGCTGAACGTAAGATTTCAAAGAGCAGCTTGAGAAGACAAAGTCAATTATTATAATGCAACATGCAAAGATCTGGAGTTAGAAAACAAAAAGGGAAGACTACTCTGATCATTTCTCAAGCTGAAAGAACTGGGGAAAAAAATTAAACCTTGAATTGCATTATTGAAGGATTCTATGGGCAATATGTTGAATGATGCAGGCTATATCAAAAGAACTTGGATGGAATACAGAGTCATTAAACCAAAAAGAATTTGATAGATGATCATTCATTTCAGGAGGTGGCATATGATCAGGAACCAATGGTATTGAAGGAAGAACTTGAAGATGACTGAAGGAATTGGTGAAAAATCAGGCTCCAGGAATTGACAGAAAACAAGGCTCCAGGAATTGTCAGACTACCCACTGAGATGTTTCAACAAATGGATGCTGAGGTGAAGTCACACACTTGACTATGCCAAGAGACTTGGAAGATAGCTACCTGGACAATTGACTGGAAGAGATCCATATTTGTAACCAATCCAAAAAAAGATGATCCTACAGAATGTGGAAATTATCAAACAACATCATTAATATCACATACAAGCAAAATCCTACTGAAGATAATTCAAAAACAATTGCAGCAGTACATTGACAGAGAACTTCCAGAAATGCAAGCAGGATTCAGAAGGGGAGTTGGTGTGAGGGATATCATAGCTGATGTCAGATGGATCTTGGCTCAAAGCAAATACCAGGAAGATGTTTACTTGTGTTTTATTGACCATGCAAAGGCATTCTATTGTGTGGATCATAACAAATTGTGGATAATATTGAGAAAAATGAGAATTCCCAAACACTTAATTATACTGTGAGGAACCTGTATATAGACCAAGAGGCTGTCATTTGAATAGAACAAGGGGATAATGCATGGTTTAAAATCAGGAAGGGAGTGTGTCAGAGTTGTGTCTTTTCACCATATTTATTAAATCTGTATGCTGAGCAAATAATCTGAGAAAATGGACTATATGAAGAAGAACATGGTATCAGGATTGGAAGAAGGCTCATTAACAATCTGCACTAAGCAGACAACACAACTTTGCTTGCTGAAAGTGATGATGACTTGGAGCACTTACTGATGAAGATTGAAGACTACAGTCTCAATATAAAGAAAACAAAAATTCTCATAACTGGACCAATAAGCAGCACCACGATAGATGGAGAAAAGACTGAAGTTGTCAAAGACTTATTATTAATTGTTTCCACAATCAACGCCAAGGGAAGCAGCACTCAAGACATCAAAATACGTATTGCATTGGGCAGATCTGTTACAAAAAATCTCTTTCAAATGCTGAAGAGGAACGATGTCTCCTTGAAGACTAAGGTGCACCCGACATGAGCCATGGTATTTTCAATCGCCTCATATGCACGTGACAGTTGGACAACTGAAATAGAAGACCTAAGAAGAGCTGATGCTTTTGAGCTGTGGTATTGGCGAAGACTGCTAAAAGAACAAACAAATCTGTTCTGGAGGAAGTGCAGATAGAATGGTCCTGGCAAGCAAGAATGGCCAAACTTGGTCTCACCTACTTTGGTCATGTGTCAGAAGGGACCATCCTCTGGAGAAAGATGTCATGCTGATAAAGTGGAGGGTCAATGAAAGAAGGGAAGGCCCTGGCTGCAGCGATGGGTCCAGGTATAGTAGGGATCGTGAGGTTGGCACAGGACCAGCAGTGTTTTGTCCTGCTGCACATAAGGTTGCTACAAGTCAGAGATGTCTCAACAGCACATAACAACAAATGACACCACCACTTTGGTCATGTTGTCAGAAGGGACCATTCTCTGGAGGACATCATGCTTGGTAAAGTGGAGGGTCAGCAAAATAAGGAAGGCCCTTAACAAGATGGACTGACACAGTGGCTACGACAATGGGCTTGGGTATATCAGTGATCGTGAGGCTGGCACAGGACTGGGCAGTGTTTCGCTCTGTTGTACATAAGGTCACTACAAGTCAGAGATGCCTCAATGGTACCAAACAACAACAACAGGAAACTAATACAAGGATTTACTGTAACAATGTGTACAAAGAGCTTAATATAGTGCCTAGCACAAAGTCAGCCCTCAAGTGCTACCTATTATCATTATATCATTGTTAATGACATTAATAGCTTATCAGATTTATTAATAACTATATGTTATATATCTTATATGTTATATATCTTACTTGTCCAATCCAGCACATTAAATAAGATGGATCAAGAGACTGAGCCATTTTGAAAGCTTCATGAGCTTGCTAGAAAAAGAAAAGACAAGAAGATATCACATCAAGTCATTCTACAAAGTTTATACTACATTGTTCATGTTTAAAAAGCATAAAATAATAAAAATGACACCTGTCATCATAAATACGCATGAACCTTAAACTTTAATGTTTAAGCCCAATTAGCAATAGGCAGTGTTTTAACTACATAGTCCTAGAGCATTCCTGAGTGTAACAGATTTGTCTACAGTCCTAGGAGTTTTGGTCCCCAGCAAAAAGGGCAGTACAAGCCCTTTGAGCTTAACTGGGAGAGTTGTTGTTGTTAAGTGCCGTCGAGTCAAACCCGACTCATAGCGACCCCTCCTTGGGTTTCCGAGGCAGTATCACTACGGAAGTAGGATTGCCCAACCTT
>NW_006921680.1:4569420-4571398 GCF_000298275.1 Orycteropus afer afer | reverse complement strand
CCAGCTTCTCGGATTATTTGCTCAGCATATAGAGTGAATAAGTGTGGAGAAAGAATACAACCCTGACGCACTCCCTTCTTGATTTTAAACCATATAGTGTTCCCTTGTTCTGTTCGAACGACAGCCTCCTGGTCAAAGACCAATGACTTATTTATTGCTAATACTGTTTTCAACAATGTAAATGGCGGCTATACATGTGGACTTCACCAGACATACTACACAGGAATCACACTGACTACATCTATGGCAAGAGGTGATGGAGAAGCTCAATATCTTCAGCCAAAACAAGGCCAGGAGCTAACTGTGGAAAAGACCATCAACTGCTCATATACAAGTTGAAGTTGAAGCTGAAGAAAATAAAACAAGTCCATAAGAGCCAAAACTTGACCTTACAGACATCTACAGAGCACTTCACCCAACAACAGCACAATATACAATCTTCTCCAGTGCACACGGAACATTTTCCATGATAGACCATATGTTAGGCCATAAAGCAAGCCTTCATAAATTTAAAAACACTGAAATACTGCAAAGCATATTCTCAGATCACAATGCTATCAAATTAGAAATCAACAATAGAAAGATCAATGGAAAAAAGAGTAAACACTTGGAAACTGAACAACACCCTCCTTAAGAAAGACTGGGCAAGAGAAAAAATAAAAAGTAAAATTGAAAAATTCCTTTAATCAAGTGAGAATGAAAACAAAATACACCAAAATCTTGGGGACACAGCAAAAGCAGTGATCAGAGGCCAATTTACAGTAATAAATGCACACATCAAAAAAGAAAAAAGAGCCAAAATCAATAGTTTAAATCAATGTCTCCAACAAGTAGAAAAACCACAGCAAGAAAAGCCTACAGTCACAAGAAAGAAAATAATCAAGATTCGAGCAGAAATCAATGAAACAGAAAATAGTAAGACAACAGAAAAAATCAACAAGACCAGGAGTTGGTTTTTTGAAAAGATTAATAAAATTGACAAACCACTGGCAAATTTAACAAAGGAAAAGAGAGAGAGAATACAAATAACACAAATGAGAAATGAAATGGGTGACATCAAAACAGAACAAAATAAATGAAATAAAAAGGATAATATCAGGATACTATGAAGAATTGTACTCCAAATTTGAAAATTTGGAAGAAATGAACAGATTTCTAGAAACACCACTTACCTAACCTAACACAGATTGATGTGGAAAAGTTGAACAGGTCCATAACAAAAGAAGAAATTGAACAAGTCATCAAAAAATTACCAAAAAAAAAAGTCCTGGTCCTGACAGGTTCACTGGAGAATGCTACCAAACATTCAGGGAACTGAAACCAATCCTACTCAAACTATTCCAAAACACAGAAAAGGATGAAATCCTCCCTAAATCATTTCATAAAGTTTGATACCAAAGCCAGGCAAACACATCACTTAAAAGGAAAACTACAGACCAATATCCCTCATGAATATAGATGCAAAAATCTTCAACAAAATCCTAGCCAATAGACTGCAACAACAACGCATCAAGAAAATTATTTATTATGACCAAATGGGGTTCATATTAAGGTATGCAAGGATGGTTCAAAACTAGAAAAACAATCAACATTCTCCACCACATAAATACAACAAAGAAAAAGAACCACATGATTTTATCAATTGATGCAGAAAAGGCATTTGATAAAATCCAACACCCATTCCTGATCAAAACTCTCAGCAAAGTAGGAATAGAAGGGACATTCCTCAACATAATAAAGGGCATCTATGCAAAATCAACAGCCAACATTATACTTAATGGAGAGAGACAGAAACCATTTCTCTTGAGAACAGGAACCAAACAAGAATGCCCTCTATCACCACTTCTATTCAACACTGTACAGGAAGTCCTAGCCAGGGCCATAAGGCAAAAAAGGGAAATCAAAGGCATCCAAATTGGTAAGGAAGAAGTCAAACTATCCCTATTTGCTGATGATATGATCCTATACCTAGAAAACC
>NW_006921680.1:4566505-4569320 GCF_000298275.1 Orycteropus afer afer | reverse complement strand
GTGCCGTCGAGTCAAACCCGACTCATAGCGACCCCTCCTTGGGTTTCCGAGGCAGTATCACTACGGAAGTAGGATTGCCCAACCTTCCTTCCTTCTTTGCAGTAACTTCATGTCACTGAGAATATTACTGAAGCTATTTAAAAAGGATGAGATTCAATATACTGACTGAAAGACAAGACGGTACAGATGTGCTATTATCTACAGATCTGTGAAAATTTTCCAAACATGACCTATAAACACATTATTTTAGTTCTGATTCCCTGATATAACAGTTCAAATACAAAAAATTACATTGTGGTATTTAAAGAGATTAATATTCACTAAAGTCAAGTCTAAATCACCCAAGCAAAGATTAAATTTAAACTGCTAGAGTGCATGAGTACAAGTAGTCTCCTTCACCTCGCCCACTCCATCCTCACCCCAGCCTAGGAAAGACATCTCTTACATATATAGAGAGGAAAAGAAAAATTCCCAAAATAATTCATAATAGAATTGTTTTAATCTCTAAATGATATAATGACATATTAGAAAACCAGATATTTCTTGAGTGGAGTAGGGAAGAAAAATACTTTTCGCATTTTAATTATTCAATATAATAAGTTGAATGCCATCAATTAACTAGTATACTTGAGAGTATACTAGATAGATAACACTGTCCAAAGTATTTCTCCATGAGAAGTAGAAAACAGAAAACTTTCTCTACTTTTAATATGACAAAACAGGCAACTTATTTACCTCAATGTTTTCATTTGCAAGGTATAACACTCCCAAGTTGGTCCATGCAACAGCATTCTAAGCAACAAATTAAAAAAAAAAAAAAAATTTAGGACCATTGTCCATTTAAGTCTCAAAAAATTAGTAACACTAAATTTCAAAGTTCTTTCTCATAGGTAGGCATATAGAACACTCACAATCTGTTCCGACTGAATTGACTTGATGAAACAGTGCTGAGCAAGGGCATAATTTCCAATACCTGAAAAATACAGATTTTGATTAAATTAGACTTTATCACCTGAAACAACTACTAAAAATATTGAAATAAGTAATACTCAGTTCTCACCACTGTAACAAGCAACCACACCAAGTGCATTCCAGTATAAGTGGTTATTACTGTCCAGTCTCACTGCTTTTTTCAGACACTGAAAAGAAGTTAGATTAGTTTTTATTTCTTGAAATATCACTTTCCCATGGGGTCACCAAGAATCAGAATGAACTCAATAGCAACTAATGCCAACATCAAGATAAATAGGGTTTTATGGAAAATGCTATAATATTTTAATGTATCAAAAATATCTTTCAGGAAAGCACTTTGTTTTTTTAAAAATTTATTTAAAAAATTTCTTAAAACCGTACATGTAAAGATTTCTCCAGCAACTCTTTAAGATCATTCATATTGCTGCCTGTTTCAGCTAAATACTGTGCTTGATGATAATAATTAATTCCAAGATCACACCATGTATTAGATGTAGACATCAGTTTTAATGCACGACCATAACACCTACAGAAACATAAAAGTGAAAGTTATGTTTTGTTATAATGTTCTCATTTAATTTGAGTGTTGGTTATTAACTGGCAATATTTATAATTACCTTCCTCCAAGATGAAGGAGCTCATCTTTCTTCAATACCTGTTTTCCTTCTTTCTGACCTAGAAGGACTCCTAAAACATTAACATTCACTTTAGATGGTGAGACAGCATACAGACTGGTGCAAGCATCCCCAACTAGCTTCCAAAGGCAAGACACATCAGCTTGATGCTGCAGAGCCCTAAATGGAAACAATGGGATTCTTCTAAATTATTTTACAAGCAGAGAGGTTACCTCCCTTATTACTCCTTAAAATTAAAAAAGAAATACTGTACATACAATCCTGGTTAAGAACTACTTCTTTAGTTAAGAGCAATAAATGCTTTACTAACCTCCTTCTAACTGAATCATACCATATGACCTCCCTTATAGAAAGATATGAAGAAAGAAGGAAGGAGAGAAGGTAGGATGGAAGCAGGAGTTGATTGTTTTAAGTTAAATGCCAGAAATGTTCTGAAACTTTCTTTGGTATCCTTCATCACTTTTGTAAGAATTCATAGAAATCACATAATTAAACCAATAAATTTTCCAGGGCAATTTACTTTCAATATTGACTTCAAAAAAAAAAAAAAAATTTCCTCCTTTTCTTCATTTGTATACATGCTTGTTTTAATAATGACCAATGCAATAAAGTTGGTGACTCTCCAACAATTGGTTACTGTGAACTCTAGTTTTTGCTTTCACAGAACTTCCTCAAATAAAAAAGACAAATAAATATATAAAATTTATCAAAATACATTTGGTAACCCAAAGAATTTTTATTCCCTAAAACAAAGGATATGAAAGATGAAAATGGGAAAATCCATATTTATTGAAGCAAGTAAGAGCTGACTGAATGGGTGAGCTCAAAAAGTAAATAGAAATATTAAATACCCTGATAGAACACTTCTTTTTAGGATAAGAAAACCTAAACATTTCTCTTCATTTTTCTTTTCTTGAGATTTTACAAATAAAATACAGAAATTTCATTTAAGCCAAGTCTAGGCAATCAGCAATAACAAACAGCTATGTCACTGGCAGATGGACAAACAGATGGAACATTTTTCATAGCTTTCTGCTCCTGGAGTCCAGCCAAAATCATGTTCCAATGTCTTACAGAGGAATAAGATAATTATTGCGGTCATGCCAGAAAGTCTACTGTGAGTATCAGGGGAAGGGACAACGCTATTTGGAGTTTCTTTGCTTGAATATCTTAGCAAAATTTCTTTTTTTTTTTTTTTATTAGGATTT
>NW_006921680.1:4560343-4565155 GCF_000298275.1 Orycteropus afer afer | reverse complement strand
TATTCCATTGTGTGAATGTACCAAAGTTTGGTTATCCATTCCTCAGTTGTTGGACATCTAGGTTGTTTCCAAGTTTTGGCTATTGTAAATAGTTAGCAAAATTTCTTAAGTTGACAACATGAGAGCAGAAAACAGAAAAAGAGACACAGACAAAAGGTTTATCTCATTTTAAACTCAATAAATAAGATGACATGAAATAATTTCTATTATTGATATTTAAGAATTGTTGTTGTTGTCAGGTGCTGTCAAGTTGGTTCCGAGTCATAATGACCATATGCACAAAAGAACAAAACACTGCCCAGTCTTGTGCCTTCCTCACAATCAGCTTTATTTGAGCCCACTGTTTTAGCCACTGTGTCAATCCATCTCATTTAGGGTCCTCCTTATTTATGCTGTCTAGCAAGTATGACAAGTATGATGTCCTTCTGCAGGGACTGGTATCTACAAAACATCTGAGACAAAGTCTTGCCATTCTCCCTTCTAAGGAGAATTCTGGTTGTACTTCTTCCATGACAGATCTGTTCGTTCTTCTGGCAGTCCATGATATATTCAATATTTGCTGTCAATATTATAATTCAAAGGCATCAATTCTTCTTCAGTCTTTCTTATCCATTGTCCAGTTTTCACATGCACATGAGGTGATTGAAAATCCCATGGCTTGGGTCAGGCACACCTTAGTCCTCAAAGTAACATCTTTGCTTTTTAACACTTTAAAGAGCTCTTTTGAAGCAGAATTCCCCAAATGCAAAATGTCTGATTTCCTTATTACTTCTTCCATGGAGGTCGATTGTGGATCCAAGTAAAATGAAATCCTTGACAACTTCCATCTTTTCTCTATTTATCATGATTTTGCCTATTGGTTCAATTGTAAGAATTTTTACTTTCTTTATATAGAAGTGTAATCCATACTGAAGGCTTTGATCTTCAGCAGTAAGGGCTTCAAGTCATCTTCATTTTCAGCAAAGTTGTTTCATCTTCATCTACCTCCAATGCTAAGGCTGTGTTCCTCTTCATATAAATCCAACCTCTCAGACTATTTGTTCAGCATAAAGATTGAATAAGTATGGTGAAAGAATACAGCATTGACACACACCTTGACTTACTTTAAACCATGCAATATTCCCTTGTTCTGTTCAAACAATTGCCTTTGGTCTATGGACAAGTTCCTTATGAGTACAATTAAGTGTTCTGGAATTCCCATTCCTTACAATGTTATCCATAATTTGTTATGATCCATACAGTTGAATGCCTTTGCACAGTCAACAGAACAGGGAAATACCTTTCTGGTATTCTCTACTTTCAATCAAGATTGATCTGATATCAGCAACGATATCCCTCGTTCCATGTGCTCTCTTGAATTCAGTTTGAATTTATGGAAGTACCCTATTGATGTATTGCTATAAATGTTTTTGATATTATCTTCACCAAAATTTTATTTGTAGGCAATATTCATGATACTGTTCAAAAATTTCTGCATTATATTGTATCACCTTTCTTTGGAATGTCACAGTGATGGATCTCTTTTAGTCAACTAACCAGGTAGCTGCATTCCAAATTTCTTGACATAGACGAGAGTGCTTGCAGAGTTACATGCCTTTGTTGAAACATCTCAGTTGGTATTCTGTCAATTCCTGAAGCCTTGCTTTTCGCCAATTCCTTCAGTGCGACTTGGACTTCTTCCTTCAGTACCATCAGTTCTTGATCATATGCTGCCTCTGGAAAAGTTTGAATGTTGACCAATTCCTTTGGGTACAGTGACTGCATTTCTTCCACCTTCTTTTGATGCTTCCTTTAGCCTTTCAGTATTTTCCCCATAGAATCCTTCAATATCCCAACTCAAGACTTAATTTTTTTCTTCATTTCTTCCAGCTTGAGAAACGTCAAGTATGTTCTTCTCCATTGGTTGTCTAACTCCAGGTCTTTGCACATTTCAATATAATACTTTACTCTGTCTTTTCTATCCACCCATTGAAACGTTCTGTTCAGCTCTTTTATTTTATCATTTCTTCCATTTGCTTTAGCTACTGTACATTCAAGAGCAAGTTTCAGAGTCTCTTCTGACATGTCTTTCCCTGCTTCCTTTCTTTCCTTTTTCATGACCTTTTGCTTTCTTCATTTATTATGTCCTTGATATCATCCCACAACTAATCTGGCCTTCACTAATTGGTGTTCGATGTGTCAAACCTAAACTGAAGATGGTGTTTAAATTCAGGTGGTATATTCTCAAGGTTATTCTTTGGCTTTCATGAACTTATTTTAATTTCTTCAGCTTCAACTTGAATATACATATGAACAACAGAGGGTTTGTTCCACAGTCCACCTGACCTTTTTCTAACTAATGATGAATATTGAGCTTTTCCATCCTCTCTTTCCATAGATGGTGTTGAAGTGATCCCTGTGTATTCCATCCAGTGAGGTTCCTGTGTATACCTGTCATTTAAGTTGCTGAAAGAAGGTACTTGCAATGAATAGGTCATAGGTCTTACAAAATTCTATCATGCAATCTCCTGTGTTGTTTCTACAACCAAGGCCATATTTCCAACCACAATCCTTTGTTTCTAACTTCCTCATTCCAATCACTACTAATTATCAATGCATACTGATGGCATGTTTTTTTTATTAATCTCAGACTGCAGAATTGAAAAAAACTTCAATTTCTTAATCCTTGGCATTAGTGATTGGTGTGTAAATTTGAATAACAGTCATATTAACTGGTCTTCTTCACCTATCGCTGACAGCACTATACTTCAGGATAGAACTTGAATTTCTCATTCCCAGCATAGTAGACCATATGACTATCCAATTCAAAATGGCCAATACCAGGCCAATGTAGTTCACAAATGTCTAGGACATCAATCTTTATGCATTTCATTTCATTTGTGACTAGTATCAATTTTCTTAGATTCATACTTTGTACATTCCATGTTCTAATTATTAGTGGATGTTTGCAGCTATTTCTGCACATTTTGAGTCATTTGAGTAAGCACTGTACTAATGTTACTTAAAGTCTAGAAATAAATATAAATTTGGGGATTAGCATCACAAAAGTTTATTCATCTCTACACAATTGGTTGTGAATGTTACACATTATCCAGAGTAAAACTTCCAGCGCCTGGGGAAGGTGATATTTGTAGCTAAAGTATTTTCACCCAAATGTTCACATTTACTGTTAAATACTAATTCAAATAAAATATGCTCTCTTCACAATCCATTCTTCTTTGGAAAAAGTTATATAATGTGAGACTTGAAAAGAAGCAGTAAAAATCAGTTGGAAAAAAAGGCTAAGGTTTCTGTTTTATTTCTGTATCATATTCAAAGCAAGGCAATTCTGGAGGAACCAAATAAATGAGAAACAGAGGAAAAGGGAAGCAGGAAAAGAAAGGAAATGAAGCACAAAAAAGCTAGATGTTTAAGTATAAAAAAATTCATATGTATATCTAACTTGTGGACTTTTTAAAATCATCTACCACAAATAACACTTCTACTGTAATCAAAAAATGTATAGTTCTATAAAATACTATCAAATTTTTCTGATTCTTTGCTTTTTCACAGGCACTACCTTTTTCCTTACACACTTTCTCTCCAAGAACCAAGACTATCAGATTTCTCATTTCTCCTTACCTTCAACCTTACTAAAAAAAAAAAATAATAATAACAAACTCACTGCCGTCAAGTCAGATCTGACTCATAGTGACCCTTCCTAGGATTTCCGAGGCAGTATCTCTATGGAAGTAGAGATATCTTTCTTCTGAGGAGTGGCTGGTGGGTTTGAACTGTCAGCCTTCTGGTTAGCAGTCAAATGCCTAAGGCACTAAAATAGGCCCTAACAATGAATATAAAGCATACTGTGCACTTGAAGCCCTATATTCCAGTCAGGTTGAATTACATATCCACTTCCATTTCTAGATCTCCTAAAAGAGGACACTAACATGTGGTTTGAGAGTGTGGCTCCACTAGTCAACTGCATCCTCCTTCTCACTCTTCTGTATGCACCCAGCATGCCTGTCATTACTAAGAATATAAGAAACTATATCAATCTCCCAAAAAAACAAATACAGTAGGTATATCGTAAAATTAACTAACTAGTCCATTATTCTATGTTTGCCATTCTGAATAACTGCTATGTCAAAAGCACTAAACATAAAATGATTTTCTAAATTTGGCTTTATGAAAATATTGAGAAATAAACACAAAGAAATAATAGAATGATACAAACCAAGTAAAATATTCCAGTGCTTTTTCTATGTAGTCTATAGCTTTCCCATCAAGATAATCGACTAGAGCTGCTTTTGCCATCATAAGATGGCATTCACCCAGACCTAAAATCAAATAATTTTATAATTGTCATTAGCTCATAAACACTTAGAATGAAGTTCAAATGAATTTATTAGTTGTTATTTTAAAGCCACTTCCCAGAAAATAAATCTTAATGATATTTTATAAAATTATCTTTAAGCATGATTTTTTGTATATTTAGTGTAGAATTTAAATAACAAAGTGCTACTGGAGTAAAAATATACCAAAGTTTACAAAAACTTACCTATGGAATCCAAGAACCCATTTTATTGACTTTAGGGAAGTTATTTACCTCTTAAAAATTTCTGGTTTGAAAACGAGGATGTACCTTGCGGTGTAGTAAATTACTTAGTGTGGCTTTTCTACCCATAAGCCTTTGTAAACTCCAAGGTGGGATTTTGTATGAGCAACTGAGCAGCCCCTGATTGCTGAGGCTATCCACCTGGGTTATTTCTGTTGGGAGTGGCACAATACAATGTTCTGGGAGGTGCCCACTCTCTCTCACGTGCTTAGAGT
>NW_006921680.1:4543427-4560243 GCF_000298275.1 Orycteropus afer afer | reverse complement strand
CTGGGAGGAACGGTTGAAGAAAGGGCTGGAGGAAGGCAGCATGTCTGGCCTGGCAGGAATAGGCCTTGGGTTACTGCTGGTAATCCTGTCTTCCCCTTGTGGGATTAGAGGAGGTCAGAACATGTGGCCTCCTTGCCGTTTTTGCAACCTAAATGCTATTCTACCATACTACTATTTATTAACTACTATGAAACAAGTCACCATTTGTCAGTTTGTTGTACTGTGGTGGCTTACATGTTACTGTGAGGCTGGAGGCTGTGCCACCGGTATTTCAAGTACCAGGAGGGTCACCCATGGTGGACAGGTTTCAGCAGAGCTTTCAGACTAAGACAGACTGGGAAGAAGGATGGAACCATCCACTCCTGAAAGGATTGCCCACTGAAAACCTTAAGAACAGTAATGAAACACTGATAGATTACTAGAAACATTATGAAAAGTAGTGAAATGTTATCTCATACAGTGAAAGAAGATGAGCCCCTTAGATTGGAAGGCACTAAAAATATGACTAGGAAAGAGCAGCGTCCTCAAAGTAGCAATGCCTTAATGACATGGATGGAGTAAAGCTTTAAGGACCTTCATTTGCATATGTGTCACAACTCAAAATGGACAAAATAGCCTCAAATACCTATCCATAATCAGAATGTTGTTGTTGTTGCTGTTGTTATGTGCCATCAAGTCGGACTTGACTCATAGCAACCCCTCCTTAGGTTTCCGAGGTAGTATCACTATGGAAGTAGATTGCCCCATTTTCCTTCTGAGGAATGACTGGTGGGTTTGAACCACATAGAATGTAAGAAATATGAATCTAGGAAAATTGGAAATTGTAAAAAATGAAATGGAATGCATAAAGATCTATATCCTAGGCATTAGTCAGCTGCAATGGACTGGTATTGGCCATTTTTAAACAGACCATATGGTCTACTATGCTGGACATAACATATTGAAGAGGAATAGCATTGCATTCATCGTCTAAAACAACATTTCAGGATCTGTCCTAAAGAAAATGCTGTCAGTGATAAAATAATATCCATAAACCTCCAAGGAAGACCAGTTAATACTACTATTATTCAAATTTATGCACCAATCACCAAAGCAAAAGATGAAGAAATTGAAAATTTTACCAACTTTTGTATTCTGAAATGGACCAAACATGAGATCAAGATGTATTGATTATTGCTAGTGATTAGAATGAGCAAATTAGAAAAAAAGAAGTATCAACAGTTGGAAAATATGGCCTTGTTGACAGAAATGATGCTGGATATCACATGATAGAATTTTACAAGACCAACAACTCACTCATTGCAAATACCTGTTTTCAGCAATATAAATGGCAACTATACATGTGTATTTCACCAGATGGAATATACAGAAATCAGATTGACTACATCTTTGGAAAGACGTAATAGTGAAGCTCAATATCATCAGTTAAAACTAGACCAGGAGCTGACTTTGGAACAGATCATCAACTGCTCCTATGCAAGTTCAACTTGAATCTGAAGAATATTAAAACAAGTCCGTGGCAGTCAAAATATGACCTTGATTATATCCCTCCTGAATTTAGAGACCATCTGAAAAACAGATTTGATGCACTGAACACCAGTGACAAAAGATGAGATGAATTGTGGGATGACATCAAGAATATCACACATGAAGAAAGCAAAAAGGTCATTAAAAAGACAGGAAAGGAAAAAAAGACCATAATGTATGTCAAAAGAGACTCTGAAATTTGTTCTTAATGCAGAGTTGCTAAAGCAAAAGGAGCTCTGGTAGCATAGTGCCTAAGGCACTTGACTGCTAACCAGAAGGCTGGCAGTTCAAATCCACTAGCCACTCCTTGGAAGGAAGGTTGGGCAATCTACTTCCATAGTGACAATGTCTCAGAAACCCAAGGAGGAGTTGCTATGAGTCAGGTCCGACTTGATGGCACATTATCAACAACAACAACAACGCTAAAGCAAAAGGAAGAAATATTGAAATAAAAGAGCTCAACAGAAGATTTCAAAAGGGGGCTCAAGAAGACAAAGAAAAGTATTATAATGAAATGTGCAAAGACCTGGAGTTAGACAAAAAAAAAGAGAAGAACACACTGGCATTCTCAAACCAAAGGAAATGAAGAAAAAACTGTAACACTGAAGGAGTCTATGGGCAAAATATTGAACAATGCAGGAAGCATCAAAAAAACATGGAAGGAATACAGAGAGTCACTGTACAAAAAAGAACTGGTAGCATATGATCAAGAACCAACGGTATTAGACCATCACATTCCACACAAAGAAGCAAGATAAAGTGGTAGAAACAAAGGAGCAGGATACAGACACAGAACACATCCCTGAGGAAGAAGCAACATTGGAACTCCCTGATAACGAATTCAAAAGAATTGTATTTAGGTATCTTCAGAGGACTGAGAGAAAGATCAAAGAGAACAATGACAAAATTAAGGAAAACAACAACAAAAGCTTAGAATAATTTTGGAAGAAAATACAAGAACTATATGACAAACAAATGAAAAATCTGAAATGATACAAAATCTACAGATAGAAATCCAGAAGATGAACACTAAATTGTCAGAAATAACACACTGAAAGGGCAAGGGAGTAGAATGGGATCAATGGAAGACAGAATTAATGAGAATGAAGAAAAATAACTGATACTTCTTTGGAAGAGATCAATCAAAAAAAAAAAAAGATCAAAACAAAATGAAGAAAGCCTAAAGTTCATGTGGGATACCATCAAAAGGAATAACTTACGTGTCTTTGGAATTCCAGAACAGGAAGAGAAAAATAAAACTACTGAGAAAATTGTCCAAGATTTCTTGGAAGAGAATTTCCCTGAAATGATGAAAGATGAGAATATATCCATTCAGGAAGTCCAACAAACCCCAAACAGGATAGATCTACCATAATAAAATCACTAAGACATATCATCATCAAACTCATCAAAACCAAAATCAAAGAAAGAATCCTGAAATCAGCACGGGAAAAACGAAAAGTTACTTAAAAAAGACAACCAATAAGAATACGTTCTGACTTCTCAGCAGAAACCATGCAAGACAGAAGACAATGGGATGGTATATATAAAACCCTGAAAGAGAAAAATTTCCAAACAAAAATTATACACCCAGCAAAAGTATCCCTCAAATACCATGCTGAAATTAGGAGATTTCCAGATAACTAGAAACTAAGTGAATTTGTTAAAACCAGATCAACCTTACAAGAGATACTAAAGGGAGTCCTTCGAACAGAGAACCAATAATAGCGAAAAAAAGACCAACTATTAATACACAAAATGACATAATACAGAAACCAACACAGCAATGGACATATCCAAAGTAAAATAAGCTTACAAGATTGTTAACAAGGAACAAGAGACATTAATTGGCAAATGAGGACAACTACAAACCAAAAAGAGGAAAAAAACACTGTAGTTACAGAATTCCTAAATGGTGAAGAAGTCAAGAGAGTTGAAGGTAGAGTGGACTATTCTAAACTTGGGGAGAAAATTATAAATCACAGGGTAACCTTAAAGAAAAATGGTAAACCTTCACATCACAATAAAAAAGAGGACAAGCACAAATATTTAGCAAATACTAAAACAATAGCAACAAAGGAAATAATAACATGATTCATAAACAAAATGAACTCAGCACAAAAAATTATATGGAACAACGAAACCAGGAACACCATGAAAAAACACATAACAAAATGACAGCAAGCAATTCATACTTGCTGATACCTACACTGAATATTAATGGATTAAATGCACCATTTAAGAAACAGAGTTGCAGACTGGATAAGGAAACAAAACCCATCAATATGCTGTCTACAAGTGACACATCTTAGAGAAAAAGACAAAAATAGACTAAAAATCAAAGGTTGGAAAAATATATATCAAGCAAATGGCAACCGTAAAAGAGCAGGAATGGCAATATTAATTTCTGATCAAAATGACTTTAAGACAAACACCACCATATGAGACAAGGAAGGACATTATATAATAATTAAAGGATCAATGGAACAAGAAGACAGAACCATAATAAACATCTATGGACCCAATGAAAGAGCCCCAAAATACATAAATCAGACTTTAAAAGAGTAGAAAAGTCAAATAGATGATGCCACAGTCATAGTGGGACAGTTTAATACACCACTTTGAATGAAAGACCGAACAACTAGAAAGAAACTCAACACAGATGCAGAAGAGCTAAACAATGCAATCCCCCAACCTGATCTTATAGACATCTACACAGCACTTCACCCAACAACAGCACAATATACATTCTTTTCCAGTGCACATGGAACATTTTCCATGATAGACCATATATTAGTCCTTAAAACAAGCCTTCAAAATTTAAAAACATTGAAATACTACAAAGCATCTTCTCAGATCATAATGCTATATAATTAGAAATCAACTATAGGAAGATCAATGGAAAAAGAGCAACACATGGAAACTAAACAATACCCTGCTTTAGAAAGACTGGGTGAGAGAAGAAATAAAAAATGAAATTTAAAAATTCCTTGTATCAAACGAGAATGAAAACACAACATACCCAAATCTTTAGGACATAGCAAAAGCAGTGATCAGAGGCCAATTTAATAAATGCTCACATCAGAAAAGAAGAGCCAAAATCAACACTTTAAATCAATATCACCAACAATTAGAAAAAGAACAGCAAGAAAAGCCTACAGTTACCAGAAGAATGGAAATAATAAAGAATCAAGCAGAAATCAATGAAACAGAAAATAGAAAGACATTAGAAAAAAATCAAGACTGGAAGTTGGTTTTTTGAAAAGATTAATAAAATTGACAAACCACTGGCAAATTTAACAAAGGAAAAGAGGGAGAGAATACAAATAACATGAATAAGAAACAAAATGGGCAACACCACAACAGAACCAACTGAAATAAAAAGGATAATATCAGGATCCCATGAAGAACTATGGGGGAGCTCTGGTAGCGTAGGGCCTAAGGCACTTGACTGCTAACCAGAAGCTGGCGGTTTAAACCCTCCAGCTACTCCTGAGAAGGAAGGTCGGGCAATCTACTTCCATAGTGATACTGCCTTGGAAACCCAAGGCGAGGTCACCATGAGTCAGGTCCTACTCGACGGCACATAACAATAGCAACAACAATGAAGAACTATACTCCAACAGATTTGAAAATCTGGAAGAAATGGACAGATTTCTAGAAACACACCACTTACCTAAACTAACACAGACTGATGTGGAAATGTTGAACAGATCCGTAACAAAAGAAGAAATTGAACAGGTCATCAAAAAATTGCCAAGAAATATATATATCCTGGCCCAAACGGTTTCACCGGAGAATTCTTCCAAGCATTCACTGAAGAGCTGATAACAATTCTACTCAAACTATCCCAAGACATACAAAAGGATGGAATCCACCCTAATTTATTTTATGAAGCAAGCATAACCTTGATACCAAAACCAGGCAAAGAGATCACTCAAAAGGAAAATTACAGAACAATATCCCTCATGAATATAGATGCAAAAATCTTAAAAATCCTAGCCAGTAGACTCCAACAACATATCAAGAAAATCATTCATTATGACCAAGTGGTACGCAAGGATGGTTCAACATTAGAAAAACAATCAATGTCATCCACCACATAAATAAAACAAAGAAAAAGAACCACATGATCACATCAATCGATGCAGAAAAGGTATTTGATAAAATCCAACACCTATTCCTGATCAAAACTCTCAGAAAAATAGGAATAGAAGGGACATTCCTCAACATAATAGAAGGCATCTATGCAAAACCAATAGGCAACATTATTCTCAACGGAGAGAGACTTAAACCATTCCTCTTGCCAACAGGAACCAGACAAGGATGCCCTCTATCACCACTTCAAGTCACCATTGTACTGGAAGTCCTAGCCAGAGCAATAAGGCAAGAAAGGGAAATCAAAGACATACAATTTGGTAAGGAAGAAGTCAAACTATCCCTATTTGCTGATGATATGATCCTATACCTAGAAAATCCGAATGACTCAGTCAAAAATCTACTGGAACTAATTGAGAGTTAGCATTGTGGCAGGACACAAGATCAACATTGAAAAATCAGTTGGATTCCTCTACACCAGCAAAGAGATTGCTGAAAAAGAAATAAGGAAATCATTTACATTTATAAGAGCTACCAAAAAAATAAAATACTTGGGAATAAATCTTACCAGGGACACAAAAGACCTCTACAAAGCAAAGTATAAAAGACTACTTCAAGAGACCATAAGAGATCTACATAAATGGAAGAACATACCATGCTCGTGGATAGGAAGATTGAACATTGTGAAAGTGTCAATTCTACCCAAAGCAATCTACACATTCAATACAATCCCAATCCAGATCCCATCAACATTTTTTAAGGATATGGAAAAACCAATCACTCACTTAATATGGAAAGGAAAGAGACCTCGGATAAGCAAAGCACTATTGAAGAAGAACAACAAAGTAGGCGGTCTCACATTGCCAGATCTCAAAACCTACTATACATCCACTGCCGTCAAAACTGCCTGGTATTGGTATAATGACAGACACATAGACCAATGAAATAGAATTGAGAAACCAGAAATAGATCCATCAACCTATGGTCAGCTGATCTTTGACAAAGGGCTGAATCCACTAAATGGGGAAGAGAATGTTTGTTTAATAAATGGTGCTGGCAATGCTGGATATCCATTTGTAGCAAAATGAAACAAGATCTGTACCTCACACCACACACAAAAACTAACTCCAGTTGGATCGGACACTTAAATGTGAAACCTAAAACTCTAAAGTTCCTCAAGGAAAAAACACTAAGGGCAAATTTATCCTAGTGTCTAAGGCATTTGACTGCTAACCAGAAGGCTGGAGGTTCAAACCCACCAACCACTCCTCAGGAAGAAGACTGGGTGATCTACTTCAATAGTGATACCACCTCAGAAACCCAAGTAGGGGTCGTTATGAGTTACATCTGACCCAATGGCAGTGAGGTTTTTTTTTTGTTTTTTTTTTTAAATATATGGCAAAAATAGAGTATCAAGCATAACCCAAAATGCACAAACAGCAGAAGAGAAAGTAGATGAATGGGACCTTCTAAAAAGTAAATTTTTATGTACTTCCAAAGACTTCTCCAAAAGAGGCAAAAGAGAACCTATAGATTGGGAAAAAATATTTGGCAATGACATATCTGACAAGGGACTTAACTCTAGAATTTATAGAAAACTCCAACACCTCAACAACAAAAAGACAAATAATCCAATTAAAAAATGGGCAGAAGACGTGAATAGACACTTCACCAGAGAGGATATTCAGGCAGCCAACAAACATATGAAGAAATGTTCACAATCATTAGCCATTTGTTGTTGTTGTTATGTACCATCGAGTTGGACCCTACCCATACAAACCCCTCTTTGGGTTTCCAAGGTAGTATCAGATTGCCCACCTTCCTTCTGAGGAGTGGCTGGGTTTGAACTGCCAGCCTTCTGGTGAGCAGTGCCTTAGGTACTACACTACCAGAGCTCCCTCATCAGCCATTAGAGAAATGCAAATCAAAACAACAATAAGATACCATCTTGCCCCAGCACTAGTAGCAAAGTTCAACAACAAGACAGAAAATAACAAATGCTGGTGAGGTTGTGGAGAGATTGGGAGTCTCATACACTGCTTGTGGGATTGTCAAATGGTACAACCACTGTGGAAAACACTATGGCAATTCCTTAAAAAGTTGGGAATTAGAAATAACATCTGACCCAGCAATTCCATTACTAGGTATATATCCTAAAGAAGTAAGAGCCAGGACAAGAACAGATATATGCACACTCATGTTCATCCCAACACTATTTATAATAGCTAAAAGACAGAAACACTCTAGGTGTTTCTGTTTCTGAAGAATGGGTAACCAAACTATGGTACATACACACAACGGAATCCTGTGCAATCCTAAAGAATAATGTAGAATCTGCAAAACACCGTATAATGTGGATGAACTTGGAGGACATTATGCTGAGTGAAAAAGTCAATCACAGAAGGACAAGTATTGTATTAGTTCATTATTGTAAAAAGTCAAGGAAATGTTTCTATATGGAGGGAATTTTTCTGTGTTGGTTACCAGAGGTGGGAGGGGAGGGAAGGGAATACTGTTAGATAGGTAGAGACAAGTATTGATTTGGGTGAAGAGAAGGGCAATTTACCAAATGTGAGTGATCAACATGGTGGCATTGAAGAAGACATAGAGAGTTATATGAGAGGTACAGACAACAAAGATGATCCCTTTTGCACATACAGTACTGTGGTGTCAGTGAAGGCAAACATGGATATATGGGTGGATAGATGGGTGGACAGGCTGAAGTGTTAGGTATGTCTATGCAGGGGGTAGTGTGTGTGCTCAAGACCATGTATAGGGTTGGCGGCCAATGTTTCTACAAGTATATTGCTATGTTCTGTAAGAACTCCCAGGCATATAGTAGAGCTGACAAGGGACGAGGTTGTAGTCACTTCTTGGCCACAGCCAACTACCTAGAAGGTACTGAGTAGTTGGACAAGGGGCTTGGGACCATAGTCACAGGGGACATCAACCTCAATTGGTGTAACATAGTACACAAAACATTGTACCACATCCTACTTTGATGAGTAGCAACTGGGAACTTAAAAGCTTGCAAGTGGCCATCTAGATGCAACCATGGGTCTCTCCTGTCCAGACCAAAGAAGAATGAAGAAAACTAAAGATTCATGGAAACGATTAGTCCGACTGGTATACTATGCAATCCTCAGCCTATACAACTATGAGACCAGAAGAACTAGATGGTGCCCAACTACCACTGTCAACCACTTGGAGGGAGATCTCTGTAGGAGATCCTGGATAGAATGAGAGAACAATGTGGAACAAAACTCAAAATCATTTGGGGGAAAAAAAAAGGGACAAGGTTTGCTGGTCTGATAGAGCCTGATGAACCACTGAGACTATGGCCCCTAGATGCCCTTCAGGTCTGGAATTGAACCCACTCCTGTGGCTTCCAGCCAAACAAAAGACAGGCATATGAGGTGAACATTTACACTAGGTAGATACACTCCTTTGAGAAAACAATCATGGGAGAATAGAAGGACTGTGTATGCACAGGGAAACATCTCAGGGGGCAAGGGTTCATGGAGGGAAGGACACAGGGAAGAGGTAACTATGGGGATGAAGTGGGAGGAGAGCTGTTGCATTGTGGTCAATTATAGTCAATGTCATGAGACAAAGTGTATATGAACTGCTGTATGTGAGACAAAGTGTATATGAATTCCTGTATGGAAAGTCAATTTGCTCTGTAAATTTTCACCCAAATCAAAATTAAAAAAAAAAAAAAAAAAAGAACCAATGGTAATGAAGGAAGAAGTCAAAATTGTACTGAAGGAACTGGAGAAAAACAAGACTTCAGGAATTAATGAAATACCAATTGAGATGATACATCAAATGGATGCAGCTCTGGAGGTGCTTAGTTGTCTTTGCCAAGAAATTTAGAAGACAGCTACCTGGCCAAATGACTGGAAGACATCCATCTTTGTACTCATTTCAAAGAAAAGTAATTTAACAGAATGTGGAAATTATTGAACAATATCGCTGATATCACATACAAGTAAAATCTTGGTGAAGACAATGCAAAAACAGTTGCAGGTTATATTGACAAGGAACTTCCACAAATGCAAGCTGGATTCAGAAGAGGATGTGGAATGGGGGATATCATTGCTGACGTCAGATGGATCTTGGCTAAAAGCAAAGAATACCAGAAAGATGTTTATCTGTGTTTCATTGACTACACAAAGGCAGTTGATTATGGGGATCATACAAATTATGGATAACATTGCATAGAATTTGAATTCTAGAACACGTAATTGTGCTCATGCAAAACCTGTACCTAGACCCAGAGGCTGTCATTCAAACAGAATAAGGGGATATTGCACGGTTTAAAATTAGGAAGGGAGTGTGTCAGGGCTGTATCCTTTCACCACATTTATTCAATCTGTATGCTAAGCAAATAATCCAAAAAGCTGGACTATATAAAGAGGAACACAGCACCAGGATTGGAAGAAGACTCATAACAACCTGTGATATGCAGATGTTAAAACGTTGCTTGCTCAAAAGAGAAAAGGACTTGAAGCACTTACGGATGAAGATTAAAGAGTACAGTCTACAGTATGGATTATACTTCAACATAAAGAAAACGAAAACCCTCACAAGTGGACCAATAAGCAGCATCACAATAAATGGAGAAAAGAATGAAGTCGTCAAAGATTTCATATTATTTGGTTCTACAATTAACACCAATGGAAGCAGCAGTCAAGAAATCAGATGATGTATTGAGCTGGGTGAATCTACTGCAAAAGACCTCTTTACAGTGCTAAAGAGCAAAGATGTCTCTTTGAAGACTAAGATGTGCACAACCCAAGCCACGGTGTTTTTAATTGTCTCATATGCTTGTGAAAGCTGGACAATGAATAAGGCAGACAGAAGAAGAGCTGATGCTTTTGAGTTGTGGTGTTGGCAAAGAATACTGAAAGTACCATGGACTACCAGAAAAACTAACAAATATGTTCTGAAAGAAGTGCAGCCAGAATGCTCCTTGGAAGTGAGAATGGCCAGACTCTGTCTCACCTACTTTTGTCATGTTGCCAGAAGGGACCTTTCCCTGGAGAAGGATATCATGCTTGGTAAAGTACAGGTAAAGTGAAAAAGGGGAAGGCCCTCAATGAAATGGATTGACACAGTGGTTGCAACAATGGGCTCAGGTATAGCAAGCATTGTGAGGCTGGCGCAGGACCAGACAGTGTTTCATTCTATTGTACACAGGCTCACTGTGAGTCCAAGAAGACTTGACGGCACCTAACAACAACAAGAACAACAATGTCCTTCTCCAGGGACCAGCCCCTCCTGAAAACATGTCCAAAGTATATGAAATGAAACCTTGACATCTTCACTTCTAAGGAACATTCTGGCTGAATTTCTTCCAAGAGAAACTTGTTCATTCTTCTGCCAGTCCATGGTATATTGAACAGTCTTCACCAACACCATAATTCAAATGCATTAACCTTCTTTGGTCTTCCTAATTCAGTGTTCATTTTTGACATTCATAAAGAGGCAACTGAAAATACTATGGCTTGAGTCACCACACCTCAGTCTTCAATGTGACATCTTTGCTTTTTAACACTTTAAAAGAGATCTTTGGTAGCAGATGTGCCCAATGAAAAATGTCATTTTATTTCCTGACTACTGTTTCCATGGCATTGATTGTAGATCCAAATAAAATGAAATCTTTGACAACTTCAGTATTTTCTCCAATTATCATAATTGTAAAATAATGCTAGTTGCTTCTAAAATGTAAAAATTTAAAAACTGAGCTTCTATAATTTACAAAGTAATTAAAAGGTATTAAGATATGGTAATTAAAAGGTATTAAGATATGGTAACATTGGGACTGTGCCATTTTATTTGTTGACTTTGGCCTTGTTAGCCTCAGCAGCCAGTAGTAGCTGCCTGAGTTAAGAGATGCCTCTAGTTTCAGTGGGCTGGGAGCAAGAGGCAGAGCTGAAGCCCAAGGTCAAGGGGCTTTCACACAGTGAAGTTTTGCTGAAAATAATTCAAAAAAGGTTAGAGCAGTACATAGACAGGGTACTGCCAAATATTGAATCCAGATTCAGAAGAGGACATGGAATGATGGATAGTACTGCTAATATCAGATGAATCATGACTAAAGGCAGAAAATATCAGAAACATATTTACCTGTATTTGACTTTGCAAAGACATTTGACTATGTGGATCATAACAAATTATGGATAACAATGAAAAGAATGGGAATTCTAGGACATTTAATTATCCTCCTGAGGGATCTATACAAAGACCAAGACATAGTCAGTTGTTCAAACAGAACAAGAGGATACTGCATGGTATAAAATCCAAAAGGTGTGCTTCAGGACTGTATTCTTTCACCATGCTTATTCAATCTGTATGCTGAGTAAATTATTCAAGAAGCTGAACTCTATGCATAAGAATGTGGCATTAACATGCGAGGAAGATTCATTAACAGCCTGAAATATGCAGATGACACAACCTTGCTTGCTGAAAGTGAAGAGGACATGAACCACTTACTGATAAAGACCAAAAACGACAGGCTTCAGTATGGATTACATCTCAACATAAAGAAAACAAAACTCACAACTGGACCAATAAGCAACATCAAGATAAATGGAGACAAGATTGAAGTTGTCAAGGATTTCACTTTACATGGGTCCATAATCAATGCCCATGGAAATGTTGTTGTTGTTGTCAGGTGCCGTCGAGTTGCTTCTGACTCATAGAACCCCATGCACAGCAGAACGAAACACCGCCCGATCCCTCGCCAGCTCCATGATCCTTGCTATACTTGAGCCCATTGTCGCAGCCACTGTGTCAATCCCTCTTGTTCGAAGGCCTTCCCCTCTTTCGTCGACCCCCCACCTTACCAAGCATGACATCCTTCTCCAGGGAATGGTCCCCTCTGCCCATGGAAATAGTAGTAGAGAGATCAAAGGACATTTTGCATTGGGCAAATCTGCTGCAAAACACCTTGTTCTGGTTACCTAGTGCCGCTTTGACAAGAATATACCACAAATGTGGATGGCCTTAACAAACAGGAGTTTATTCTCTCACAGTCTGGAGGCTTTAAGTCCAAGTTCAAAGTGCCAGGCTCTAGGGGCTGTGTGAAAGCCCCTTGACCTTGGGCTTCAGCTCTGCCTCTTGCTCCCAGCCCACTGAAACTAGAGGCATCTCTTAACTCAGGCAGCTACTACTGGCTGCTGAGGCTAACAAGGCCAAAGTCAACAAATAAAATGGCACAGTCCCAATGTTACCAATCCACATGTCAGGCCATTAATCAAGTCCCTTGTAAGTCCCAAGGTTGGCAGAGCATGGCAGTCTGCTGAACAACAACATGGCTACATGCAGGGTCCAAGCATGCCGTAAGCTCGAGACCATTCCATAAAGCTTCTCCTTATATACAGGAAGCAGATCACATCCCTCAGGCAGGTACTCAGCTGCTCACAGTAGATTCCACCATGGAGCTGATTGTTAGTCTCATCATGGGCAATACTATATCCAGCAGCTGCCCAGCCACTCAACCAGGCCCAGCCAAGTTGACACACAAACTTAACTATCACAGACCTCTTTCAAGTGTTAAAGAGTAAAAATGTCACTTTGAAGAGTAAGGTGCTTCTTATTCAATTCATGGTAATTTCAATCACCTCAAATGCAAGCAAAAGCAGGACAATGAATAAGGAAGTCTGAAGAAGAACTGATGCACCTGAATTATGGTATTGTTGAATAATGTTGAATATACCATGGAGTGCCAGAAGAACAAACAAAACACTCTTGGTAGAAGTATAACCAGACTGCTCCTTAGAAGCAAGGAGGCCAGACTTTGTCTCACATACTTTGGTCATGCTATCAGGAGGAACCAGTCCCTGGAGAAGGACATAATGCGTGGTAAGGCAGTTGTTGTTGTTGCTGTTATGTGCCGTTGAGTCGGTCCTGACTCATAGCGACACCTCCTTGGGTTTCCGAGGCAGTATCACTACGGAAGTAGGATTGCCCAACCTTCCTTCCGAGGAGTGGCTGGTGGGTTTGAACCGCCAGCCGTCTGGTTAGCAGGCAAGTATCTTAGCCACTATGCTACCAGAGCTCCCGTGGTAAGGCAGAGGGTCAGCAAAAAAAAGGAGAAGATTCTGAATGAGATAGATTGACACAGTGGCTTTAACAATGGGCTTAAACACAGCAAAGATTGTGAGGATGGTGCAGGACTGGACAGTGTTTTGTTCTGTTGTACAGAGGGTCACTATGAGTTAGAACCTATTCTATGGCACCTAACAGCTATAACAAGATATTTTAGGGATACAATGAATTAACCAAAATGTAAGAGATAGTAGAGGAACCTCTGCTTTAAAGATCCATTTTTTTAGATCCAATAGCTATAACGTTGCCCCTCTAGGTTAAATCTGTATTATATTACTATTTATTAACTGTTGCAAAATAAAATTTGATATTATATTCAAATTTGTATAACAAGCTATATTACAACAGATTGATGATGAACATTTCTTGTTGACTGAAGAAGTCATTTTCAAGTTACTCAATGTTTTTAGGAAATCTGCTCAAGGATTTTATATTTTAATACAAAAGACAAAGGAGTGATAAAAAGTAAATTACCTTTCAAAGCAGGAACATAATCTTCATTCTTTTTAATGATCAGCTGGTACTGAGCTACAGCCTCCTTATATTTGCCTAGGATTTGCTGTATTGATGCAACTTTAAACACACTGTATATGGATTCTGGATTCAGCTCACTGGCTTTGATGAAGGATTTCAAAGCTGTCATATAGCCACCTCTGCTTAAGTATGCCTCTCCTAATGATTCCCAACAATTGAAGTCCTTTGGGTCTGCCCTTAATGCTGCCTGTAAACTAAGATTTCAAGAAAAAGTAAGAGAACTAAAAGTTACAGAACTGCTTCTGTATCTGAAAGGCCAACTTAAAAAAGATAATTCAACTAAATCACATATATTCATGGCTCCTTTAATTTATAAAAGTACTATTAAGAACAACTATACTTCTTCCTTATGGTTTGTATTTTTTTAATACTAAGAAATTTCATTGCCACTTTAGAACAAATAAGAACAAATATTTTTGCAGAAAGTACTGAGCAGGATATTCTTTTCCTTGATTATCTAACTTGATCTAATTTTCTATCCCATCAGAACAGTTGTATATATTTCAGTTTGCCTCATGATAGTCTGTAAACCCTCACCACCAACCCTCTTTCATCAAACAGGAATACTATAGTTGAAAAATAGGACTTACCAGGCATGCTTTAAATTTCTGGTCAAATTTCATTCTCATGGAAAAATTAAAAATACTTGTACTCTACGTAAGTCTGAAACTACTTTATTCTCAATGCAAATATATTTTGTTTACCCTAAAATGCAGTTCAAATGAAATGACTAAATTGATATAATCAATTATATATATATATATGTACATAAAATAATAAAGTGCCTTACTCAGCCACTGCTTGAGAATGTTGACCTGCTTTCAAATAGTATAGTCCTCGCCTAAGCCAGGCCCATTTTGCTGTTCCAGCACTCGCCTTTTGAGTTACTGTGGTTAGGATAGCTAAGGCAGTTTCCTAACAGTAAGAGATAAATATCAGAGATATCAAATATTGTCAAAAAAATGCAGAATACATACATAAAATACAGATATATTTTTACAACTTTTGAGATATGTACAAAGACATACAAACACATAAATTTTTCTATTTATATAGTCAGGATTAAAAAAAAAAGGCTAAAATATTTAAGTTATTAAACATACCATTTCTTCAAGTTCCACACTTAGGTCAACTGCTGCAGCTCCCGATTCAGCATCAGTGTCGTCTAATTCAAAAGCTTTCCTGTAACACCCACGGGCTCTGGTTTTATCTCCCACTACATCTCTGTAATAATGACCTAAATAGCAGAAAACTTTGCCCATGTATGTATCCAGTTTTGCAGCCTTGGAAAGAAATATTGATAGTAACAAAATATAAGAGTTCATTTGGATAAGTTTCTTTAAAAACATAAAAGGCTCATGTAGAGATGAAAGAAAGAAAAAAAAAAGGAGTAACTTCATGAAATATACAAAAAAATGTCAAAACATTTTATAAGATTTAAAATAAAAATAAATGTTGGCCTGCCATGCTTACAGAAAGCAAATACAAATGTAAAAAATACTTTTTTGTTAAAAGAAATGTGAAACTGGAGCCATTGTTACATTCATCTGCTTTTATGAACCAAGAGAATGTAAAACTTGTAGATATTAAACAAAACCAAGAAGTTAAACATCTAGAGCTAAGTAAAACTCATATGCCCAAATACAGTGGAAATTCCTTAAAAATAGTATTGTCTTCTAGAGTTAATTCTGCTAAGTTTGCTGTAACCTGTATTGCTTAAACATTAAAGTAAACTTTAGATACTTATAGTTTAATATGCTTCTAGAAAGCCCACAAAGCATTTTCACGAAACTGTGCGTGAAAGATGAAGTATAATAAAACAGTTCACTAAAGGGTAATTTTATATACCTTTCATGATTTTATAATGGATCTGCTTCAACTAAGAAGGGAGTATTACCCCTTGTTTTTACCTTCAGAAAATGAGTAAAAGCCTTTGTTTTATCTTTTCTTGTTTCTTCACCCATGCACCAATATGTTAAGCCAAGTTGGTAATGGTATTCAGCAACTTCAGTGTTTTTCTCAAGAGCCCTCTGAAAACTAAGTACCAAAAAGGGTAAAATTATATATATATAATATAGGAAACTTCTAGTTAGTACACTCATTTTGCATGATTCAATGATGCCAAATTAGAAACGAGTCATTTTACTTTAGGATTTAGATGATAATGAGGAAAAAAAAATGATTTTTGTTTTTGAAGAACAGGAACTTAAAAAAGCAGGCTAGCTGTTTGCGACTCAATGTGCTAAGTGCTTAGAGCACATACCAAACACTGTATATGCTTACTGAACATTGTTGTTGTTTTTTGTTGTTGTTATGTGCCGTCGATAACTGAACATTATAAGCAGCTAATTAGATTTCAATCCTATTATGATATATTTTTCTTGATAGTTACTGTGCTACATGGTAAATATATTTCTCAAAACTACTAAGATTTAGAGATTGATTTAAGATGGCGGACTAGGCAGAAGGATTGCACAGACCCTCTTCAACAAAGAAAAGGGAAACCAATTAACACAGACACAGAAGATAATCTTGGACCCCT
>NW_006921680.1:4539230-4540109 GCF_000298275.1 Orycteropus afer afer | reverse complement strand
TGTAAATCTTCACCCAAATCACAATAAATAAAATAAAATAAAATAAAATAAAAAAAACTACTAAGATTTAATATTTACAAAGGTCAAATTTACACAAAAACTGGATCTTCATCAAACCCAGTGATTTTGAATTTTTTAGAAATACAATAAACAATAATGTGACTAGATCTATGAGCATCTATATATACTTACCATTTTTCTGCTTGTAGATAGTCCTTTTTAGTAAAATGAATCAAAGCCTTTAGAGCATGGGCTTCAGCTAGGTCAGGATAAGAAGAGAGAAGATCTTCCATAATCTATAAAGTAGTTACCTGTCAGTTTCATATTCAAATAAAAATGACTTTTAACTTAAAAAAATGCTCAATTTAAATGTAAAAGAACACCTTTGTAGCTTCATCCAATAAGCCTTTGTTCAAATAGGCCAAGCTTCTGCAAACCAAAAGTCCTGGGATATTATTTGCATCAGAAACCTAGAAAACAATGAAAAAGAAGTGCTATACATTTCCTCTCACAAAATTCAGCATTGTTTATTTTAATGCAATAATGCCCATCGTAAAGCAGAGTTCTAAATAAAATAAAGACAGAGATCCTGCAAAATACTTAGAGTTTCAAACACATAATTAGAGAGATTAGTATAATGAACCTGCACGTACTGATCATACAGTTTCAAAATTATCAACTCAAAAATTACTAGCATTTTTTCAACTATGTTGTTGTTATTTGCTGTCGAGTCAGATCCAACTCATAGCGACCCCTCCTTGGGTTTCCGAGGCGGTATCACCATGGAAGTAGATTGCCCAACCTTCCTTCCAAGGAGTGGCTGGTGGGTTTGAACCACCAACCTTCTGGTTAGCAGTCAAATGCCTTAGGCACTACACT
>NW_006921680.1:4516881-4538975 GCF_000298275.1 Orycteropus afer afer | reverse complement strand
TTACATAAAACCAATAATGAATGTATAATATCATCAAATAATTAGCCAGTGTTCAAGTTTCACCAGCCATGTCATAAAATATTTGAAAAATTTATGTTTTAATAAAAATCCAAATAAGGTACATACATTTCAATTGGCTAACATTTATAAGTTTCTTTTAATTTATACAGTTCCTTCCATCTCTTATTTTTCTCCTATTTGTCACATTTTCTCGAAGTCTGAATTTTGCTGATATATTATGATGGTAGGTGGTTCAGTGGTTAAACACTCACCTGTCAGCAGAAAGGTCAGTGGTTTAAACCCACCAGTCACTCTGCAGGAAAAAGATGTGGCAGCTTGCTTCCATAAAGATCACAGCCTTGGAAACCCTATGGGACAGTTCTACTTTGTCCTACAGAGTCAACAGGAGTTGGAATCAATCAATTCAACAGCACACAACAACATTCTCACGGTGTTTACATGTGGTTTAGTCCTTCGTATTTTCTGTAAATTAGCAGTTAGATCTAGAAGCTTGATCATACTCATGTTTAATGTTTTAGCAAGAATACTTAACTGTACTTGTATCTTCTTGTGTCTGATTATCTTTTTTTCATGTTAGCAACCACTGAGTTGATGATGTATTAACTCATTTGTTGCTGTTATTGCTATGCTGTCTCCGACTCATAGCAACCCAATGTACAAAAGAATGAAACATTGCTCAGTCCTGTGCCAGTCTCACATTCCCTACTATACCTGAGCCTATTGCTACAGCCACCATGTCAATCCATTTTGTTGAGGGCCTTCCCCTCTTTTATTGACCCTCCACTTTACCAAGCATGACATCCTTCTCCAGAGAGTGGTCCCTTCTGACAATATGACCAAAGGAAGTGAGATGAAGTCTGGCCATTCTCGCTTCCAGGAACCATTCTGGCCTCACTTCTTCCAGGACAGATTTGTTAGTTCTTTTAGAAGTCCACGGTACTTTCAGCATTCTTTGCCAACACCACAACTCAAAAGCATCAACTCTTTTTTCGGTCTTCCTTATTCATTGCCCAGCTCTCGCATGCATACGAGACGACTGAAAATACCCTGGCTTGGGTTAGGCACATCTTAGTCTTCACGGCGATATCTTTCTTCTTCAGCACTTAAAAGAGGTCTTTTGCAACAAGTTTGCCCAATGCAACACGTCTTTTGATGTCTTGACTGCTGCTTCCATTGGTGCTGATTGTAGAACCAAGTAATATGAAGTCTTTGAGAACTTCAGTCTTTTCTCCATTCATCGTGATCTACTTATTGGTCCAGTTGTGAAGATTTTTGTTTTCTTTATATCAAGGTATAATCCCTACTGCAAACTTAATCTTTAATCTTCATTAGTAAGTTCTCCAAGTCATCCTCACTTTCAGCAAGCAAAGTTGTGTCATCTGTGTACCTCATATTGTTAATAAGCCTTCCTCCAATCCTGATGCCATGTTCTTCTTCATACAGTCCATTTTCTCAGATTATTTGTTTAGCATACAGATTGTATACTTACGGTGAAAGGATATAACCGTGACGTACTCCCTTCTTGATTTTAAGCCATGCAGTATCCCCTTGTTCTGTTCGAATGACAGCCTCCTGGTCTATGTACAGGTTCCTCATGAGCACAATCAAGTGTTCTGGAATTCCCATTCTTCTCAATGTTATCCACAAGTTGTTATGATCCACACAATCAAATGCTTTTGCATAGTCAATAAAACACAAGTAAACATCTTTCTGCCATTCTTTGCTTTGAGCCAAGATCCATCTGACATCAGCTATGACATCCCTTGTTCCACGTTCCCTTCTCAATCCAGCTTGCATTTCTGGAAGTTCTCTGTCAATATACTACTGCAACCGTTTTTGAATTATCTTCAAGATTTTACTTGCATGATATCAATGATATTGTCCAATAATTTTCACAATCTGTGGGATCATCACCTTTCTTTGGAATGGGTACAAATATGTATCTCTTCCAGTCAGTTGCCCAGGTAGCTGTCCTCCAAGTCTCTTGGCATAGCTGAGTGCCTCAAGCACAGCATCCATGTATTGAAACATCTCAATGTTATTCCATCAGTTCCTGGAGACTTGTTTTTCTGCAATTCCTTCAGTATAGCATTGACTTCTTCCTTCAATACCATTAGTTCTTGATCATATGCCACCTCCTGAAATGGACAATCATCTACCAATTCTTTTTGGCATAGTGACTCTGTACTTCATCCATCTTCTTTTGATGTTTCCTGCATCATTCAACATATTGCCCATGGAATCTTTCAATATTACAACTCGAGGCTTAAATTTTTTCCTCAGTTCTTTCAGCTTGAGAAATGCTGAGCATGTTCTTCCCTCTTGGTTTTCTAACTCCAGGTCTTTGCACATTTCATTATAATAACTGACTTTGCCTTCTCGAGCTGCTCTTTGAAAACTTCTGTTCAGCTCTTTCATCCTGTTGATTCTTCCACCCATTTAAGCAACTCTCTCTTCAAGGGCAAGTTTCAGAGTCTCCTCTGACATCCATTTGAGTCTTTTCTTCCTTCCCTATCTCTTTAATGATCTTTTGCTTTCCTCGTGGATGATGTTCTCAATGTCATCCCACAATTCTTCTAGTTTTCAGTCATTGGCATTCAATGCATCAAATCTATTCAGGATGGATATAATCAAGGTCATATTTTTGCTCTCATGGACTTGTTTTAATTGTCTTCAGCTTCAACTTGAATTTGCATATGAGCAGTTGATGGTCTGTTCCACAGTCAGCTCCTGGCCTTGTTTTGGCTGAAGATATTGAGCTTCTCCATCACCTCTTGCCACAGATGTAGTCAGTCTGATTCCTGTGTACTCCATCTGGTGAAGTCCACATGTACAGCCACCATTTGTGTTGCTGACAAAGGTATTTGCAATGTATAAGTCGTTGGTGTTGCACAATTCTATCCTCCCATCTCCAGCATCATTTCTATCACTAAGGCCATATTTTCCAACTACTGGTGATTCTTCATTTCCAACTTTTGCATTCCAATCACCAGTGATAATAAGCACATCCTGATTGCATGTTTGGTCAATTTCAGACTGCAGAAGTTGATCAAAATCTTCAATTTCCTCATCTTTGGCTTTGGTGGTAGGTGCATAAATTTGAATAATAATAGTATTAACTGGTCTTCCTCAGAGGCATGTGGATATTATCCTATCACTGAAAGCGTTGTTCTCCAGGATAGATCTTGATGCATTCTTTGTGATGATGAATGCCATGCCCTTGTCCTTCAATTTGTCATTTGCAGCACAGTAGAGCATACGGTTGTCTGATTCAGAATGGCCAAAACCAGTCCACCTACCAGCCACTCCTCAGAAGGAAGGTTGGGCAATCTACTTCCATAATAATACTGCCTCAGAAACCAAGGAGGGGTCACTTTGAGTTGGGTTTGACTCAATGGCACATAACAACAACAACGCCCATGATAGCGATCTTTATGCATTCCATCTGATTTTTAACACTTCCAATTTTCCTAGATTCATACTTTGTACATTCCATGTTCAAATTATTAAGAGATGTCTGCAGCTATTTCTTCTCATTTTGAGATGTGCCACATCAGCAAATGCAGATCCTGAAAGCTTTACTCTATCCACATCATTAAATTCAGCTCTACTCTGAGGAGGCACTCTTTTCCAGTCAGATTTTGAGTGCCTTCTGACCTGAGGGGCTCATCTTCTGGTACTGTATCAAACAATGCTTCAGGGCTATTCATAAAGTTTTCCAGTGTTTCACTGCTATTCATAAGGTTTTCACTGGCCAATACTTTGAGAAGTGGATGGTCTCTTCTTTCTTCCGAGTCTGCTTTAATCTGGAAGCTTCCCTGAAACCTGTCCACGATGGGTGACCCTGCTGGTATTTGAAATACTGGTGGCATGACCTCCAGCCTCATAGCAACAGTCAAGCCAACACAACAGGACAAACTGACAGACAAGTTTGTCTCCCCTAGCTGTTCTAAACTGCTCTGCTCATTTCCTAGTCTCTTAGCCCTGCTCATTTACCTGGCCTGCCCCTGGGGCAAACACTCATCTTCCACTGGTCCTGGGGCTGGCTTACTGTGGCCTGCACCCGGGGATGGCTTCATGCATGCAAATACCCACCTTTCCTAATTCATTAGGGATAGCAAAATAGTGATTTTCTAATTCCATCATTCCCTCTTCCCTTATTAACTGGAATACTTTAATAATGAGTAATTTCCCTTCCCCTCATCATCTGATTATTCTGAGGAAAAGGTTGGGTAGGAAAGGGAGGATAAATACTTGATTCTTTTTATTTACCAGTTTCTAGTTGGCTCCCTAGTTCTGGTAGCATAGTGGCTAAGGCACTTGACTGCTAACCAGAAGGCTGGCGGTTCAAACCCACCAGCCACTCCCCGGAAGGAAGATGGGGCAATCTACTTCCGAAACTGCCTCGGAAACCCAAGGAGGGGTCGCTATGAGTCGGGTCTGACTCGAGGCACACAACAACAACAACAACAGTTGGCTCCCTAGCATCCTCCAAAGATCTGTTTTATTGAGAATGTTTAGTTGTGTTGTTATTGTTGTTGTTTTGTATCATCATGAACTTGTGGATTTAAATGTGTTTGATGTGTTTCAATTTACTGCAGTTATCAGTGCTCAAACTATCCTCTTTTTAGCCAAAGAGAATCTTTTCACTCTGAGTCCTTTTGGCACCATACTAATGGCTTTTTAAAGTGTCGCTGTTTTGAAGCATAACAAGATGTTAAGGGCTCATCTTGTATTTTTTGCCTCAGACTTGGACGCTACCAGTTCTTCAAAGCACCTTTCATTTTGTTTTTTTGTGAAAAAAATATTGGAAAGATCTCTACAAAGCATTCATACAAACACATTATTGGGTGTGAAAATAAAATATTAGTCCTTAAAGTATGCTGATAGCCATTCTAATTTTACAGAAAAAAAAATAGTGATATACAAACCCCTTTGATATATACAAAAGTGATTTTAAAAAGCTGAGTGATATAATTTTCATTTTAGACAAAGAATAATCTTTACCTGCCAAAAATCTTTAAAGGTACCATGTTATTATAATTCACCATTTACTAGTGGTTTTATCTCTAGACGGGAGCTCTGGTGGCATAGTGCCTAAAGCATTTGACTGCTAACCAGAAGGTTGGCAGTTCAAACCCACTCGGTGGAAGGAAGGCTGGGCAATCTACTTCCATAAAGATTTACCACCTCAGAAACCCAAGTGAGTCACTATGAGTCAGAATCAACTCAATGGCACTGAGTTTGGTTTCATTTTTGGTTTTTTCTATAGGCAATTTCAAAATGATTGAACCAAAAATATTAAGAAATTAGTTTCTTTCTTAAGTATCAGTGTTTCTCTGAGTACTTTATTAAGTTGAATTAAACAAAGAAACAATATCTTCTCTAATGAAGCTACTGGGTATCCTTAATTATTCCTGTTAATCATCAAAGAAATATTTCAAATATGGGAAAATATTTCAAATCCCAAATTAATAATAATCAAGTAGTAATAAGCTAAAATGGCAAAATTAAAAAAAAAAAAAAAAAGGGAAAGGAGAATAGAGGAAAGATTAAGGTAAGAAATTTCACCACATGAAGAGTACTATAAATATTTAACCAACCGGAAAATGAATAACTTCAAGAATTTCAGAGTGTGTGAATGACTTACAAAAGCTCAGGAAGGGTAAATTCATACATCAACACAAAATTTGTATACATAAATATCTGTGGTAGGAGAGTGTTTGACGTCTGATTTACTGAAAATGAAATAAAATTAAAGGGAAAAACTCAATGATAAGATTACCTGATCAAGAGTACGAATTGCTTCCTCTGAAGACTCATAATCTGAGAGTTTAATAAAAGCCTCTGCTTTCAAACGAAGACAAAGATTCTTCTGATGGAGACTGCCACCAGGCACACCAAGATTATCTATGTTCTTCAGAGCTGATAAAATTAAGGACACGTAAATGAAGACAGCACATAACTTTGCTTTTTTTAAGGAATAATATATAAATTGCAGATACAAAAATCATAGGTTGCCAAAACAATTATACATGAATGATTCAAAGCTAAATAGAAATTCTTTCCTGAATGTTTTATAGAAAGAACTGAATTTGAAACTGGGGGTGCAGTGCCTAAGGAATCTGACTGCTAACCAGAGGTTGGCAGTTCAAAGCCACCAGCCCACCACAGAAGAAAGATGGGGCTATCCACTTCTGGTAAAGATTTACTGCATTGGGGAGGTTGCTATGAGTCAGAATGGACTCGATGGTAGTGGTTGGTTTTTGTTTTTTTTTTTTTATCTTCACATGACATGTAATAAAACTGAACATTCTGAAACACAACAATGGTTGTATCTGCTAAACGATAAAGGTTATTAGCCTTTAGTCAAAGCATCTCTAGAAGCATAGCAAATTAAGAATACCAGAAGGGGACAGGGGCTGAATTAGAGTAGACCAGAGTAAACTGTTTTATCAGTTACAGATACTAGGCTACTACTAGCTGGTTCAGGAACAGCAAATCACTTTTTGTGATTCCCTATCCCCACCTGACCCATCACAGTCAAACAAGCACTAATAAGCCTAAGATGTTTCCCTTATCTATATCAGAGAAATGTTGAGAGAGAAAGAATTCATGAAGGTCCTGGGACATACTACAAACTTCCTGTTTTAAAGATGGAGTACTTCTCCTCCCAAACCTAAAATGTCTATTGAATAAAGTTTTAATTCTCCTGGAAACCATGGGGTTCATGGTGTTGGGGTAACTCACCCAGGCCACTGCTCTTACATGTCCTTTTGAACCTTTAGCATTGAAGAAACTGGTTTCTAAAAGTCAACTTTTTATCCATGGTCTAGATAAATTAGTGAAGACCATTTTGCCTTAGACATTATACTCTTTTGAAGAATTACCTACGTGCAGTCAGTTCTGAGACAGATACTCCAAAGGTCATAGTGGAGGTAAGTTTCAGGGTAAGTCAGTAATTATGTTAATCGTTCATGAAGACAATGCTGTATGAAATCCTTCCTGACTATAAATTGTTTTATCAGTTTTGTCACAGCCCTTTTCCATGGAAATGTCAGTAAGATGGGGTATAAGAATCTTTGGAAGTTCTTTCATCAGCAGCACATTTTGATTACCTATTTGGAATGTTACCCTGATTTGCAAATCATATGCAGGTAGTCCTCAACTTCTGAAGTATTCAAGTTACAACAAATCACACTTACTATTACTGTTTTGGGTTTTTTTTGTTACATCTTATCATTAGTAATATACTATATAGTAATGTACTACATACAATGTTGCAGCATGTAATTTGCTGATGTTATTCTCAGATAATCATTTGCAGATGTCCTATGTTATGATTTACCATTCACAACACTGCCATATTACAGGCTATAGCAATAATAATTAAAATTTCTTTTAAAAAAAGTATTCAACCTACATCAAAAACAACTTACAATGGCATCGTCAGAACAGAACTTCATTGTAAGTCAATGACTTTAGGTATTTGAATAAACTTCAATAAATTTCTATTATTGACTTAATATGATTTTTGTTTTAATGCTATGTCAAAATTCAAAGTGCAGGAAACCTTTGATAAATACCTATTTTCAGTTTAAAAATAAATATGCTAGCAGACGTCCATGCAAACTTGGTATTCTTTTAACCTCATCTATGAGATTTAAATTAATCAGCTACTTAAAATAGAAAATATAATAGAGTTTTTTAAACTATTATCTTTCTTCCTTAAATTAAGATTGGCAACCCCTACATGTAAACCTGAGTTGTCGAAAATACCTTGATTGCATGAAATGACAGCTTCCTTAGGTCTGTGCATTTTGACTTGGGCTTCTGCTAGATGATACCACCCAGCTATACAGAGAGGGCTTTCCTTTAACCCTAAAAGGATAAAAAATAAAATCATAATCCCAAAGTGACTACTTAGATGCATGTTACCACCTACTACCCAAATCAGACTGCTCCCTCCTCCTTAATCTCACATCTAATCAATCACAAAGTCACACTGATTCCATCCCAAATCCACTTTTCTCCACATACTTTTCTCCATTTCTATCACCACCACTTCAGTTCAGACCTCCATTATCTTTATCTCAGCCCTGGGACTCCAGCACTTGCCATTCATTCCAATTCATTCTGTACACTGTAGTCAGACTATTTCTAAAAACACAACTTGGATGATAAATTTCCCCTACTTAAAACCTTTCTAGTTCTTCAGTGTCCTTAGGATAAGGTCCCACTCCTTAACATGCTTTCAAGGCTCCTCTCCAGCCTCACCTCTTGCCACTTCTTACTCCATACTTCACTGTCAAATTTTACTATCAGCAAGCAGTTACCTGAACATCAGCTTTCTTCTCACCTCAGGCTATTTCACCACTTCTTGTCTTCCCTGGGAAAGTTCCCCTCACCCCTTAATCCTCTGGCTGATTTGTATTTGTCATTCAGATATCAATTTAAATGTAGGTACATCCAGAAATGTCAATATCTAACTAGGCTAAGTTAAAGTCACATCAGGCTCACACAGCATTCTGTGTTTTCCCTATGTTAACATTCATCATTTACATTCTATTTTTATGTTTGACAATTAATTCTGCCCTTGCAGTATAGAGAAACTGTGGATATCAACAACTGAAGTGGGCCTTGCAGGATACACATACAAACACAAACACACAATAATAATAAAAGGAAAAAAAGCATGGCTGTCTGGTATGTTTTGAAATAGGCATATTTTGACTTCTAATGCTTTTCTCTGACACTTCAAAAACAGTGAAAGTACAGCAGTATTCAAGCAAACAAAAGGACATTATTGTTAATATATACTTCTATGAGAAAAAAATTAAATATAAAACTATACAGCTTCCTTAATGTTATTTTTTAGTCTTTAAGACTCTTAGTTCCCAAATCTCATATAGAATTATCTTCAAAAGAAAATATCCCACCAAGTCTTACATTACTAAATTTAATTCATCAAGAGCTGTTTACTTTCTTCCTATTCACAGGTTCTTCCATTGTTTTTTGGTTTGTTTTGTATTCTAACCTTCTCTCATAATTTATCTAGCTAAACTAAAAAAGTAGGATGCTCTAAAAAGGAGAATCTGGTGCATTAAGAGAGATACAATTTCAAACCTACACTAAGCTAGAAAATCGCATGGAGTTTTAAAAGACAGCTCCTGGAGAAAGTATCTTTGGAGAGTGTCATTTTATATGGTATAAATAATAATAATAATAATGTTAACAGACAGTGTGGAAGCAAACAGAGAAAGCATATGCTAGGTCTTAACTTGACTGTCACATCAAGAAAAGGATTAAAAAGAGAGAAAATTTCTCTGTCTTCAGCTTCTCAGGTAAGGTACTATAGTTAAGAGGCAATACAAATAAAGCATGGTCAAATTGCTTCTAACTGAAATAAACAGCCTTGCAAGAATAACAGAGAGTCAGGACAGCAGCAACAAAAGAACTTATCTGTTAATCAACAATGATCTTATGCAGGTTTCTTAATATGCCCCAAATCTATGAAGTATCCTTTTTTCAAATATCTAGGATACTGAATAAGAAAATTAAAAAAAAAAAAAAAAACCTAGTACAAGTGACACATTGACAACAACAACAGAAAACATGTTTGTATTTATCTCAAGCTCAATTGGCATAACATAACACACAAAAACATTGTTCTACATGCTGCTTTGGTGAGTAGCAACTGGGATCTTAAAAGCTTGTAAGCAGCCATCTAGATGCAACAGTGGGTCTCTCCTCATCCGCTGTTGTTGTAGTTAGTTGCCATGGAGTCGTCTCCAACTCATAGAGACCTCATGTACAGCAGCCACTGTGTGCATCCATCTCATTGAAGGCCTTCCCCTTTTTCGTCGTCCCTCCACGTTACCAAGCAAAATATCCCTCTCCAGGGAATGGTCCCTTCTTACAACATGACCAAAGTAGGTGAGATGAAATCTAGCCATTCTCACTTCCAAGGAGCATTCTGGCTGCACCTCTTCCAGGTCAGATTCATTAGTTCTTTTAGCAGTCCATGGTACTTTCAGCATTCTTTACTAACACCACAACTCAAAAGCATTGACTCAGTCCTTCTTTTTCACTGTCCAGCTTTCACATGCATTTGAGGTGACTGAAAATACCATGGCTTGCATCAAGTTCACCTTGGTCTTCAAGGAAGTATCTTTGCTCTTCAGCACTTGAAAGAGGTCCTTTGCAGCAGATTTGCCCAATGGTATATGACATCTGATATCCTGACTGCTGCTTCCATTGGTGTTGATTGTAGAACCAAGTAACATGAAGTCCTTGACAATTTCAATTTTTTCTCCATTTATCATGATGCTGCTTATTGGTCCCATTGTGAGGATTTTTGTTTTCTTTATATTGAGGTTGTAATGCATACTGCAGACTGTAGTCTTCAATCTTCATCAGTAAGTGCTTCAAGTCATCCTCACTTTCAGCGAGCAATATTGTGTCATCTGCATAATGCAGGTAGGTTGTTAATGACTATCCTCCAATCCTGATGCCACATTCTTCTTCATATAGTCCAGCTGCTCAGATTATTTGTTCAGCATACAGACTGAATAAGTGTGGTGAAAGGACACAATCCTGACACACTCCCTACTTGATTTTAAACCATGCAGTGTGCCCTTGTTCTGTTTAAACAACAGCCTCCTGGTCTATGAACAAATTCCTCATGAGCACAATTAAGTGTTCTGGAATTCCCATTCTTCTCAATGTTATCCAAAATTTGCAATGATCCACACAATCAAATGCTTTTGCATAGTCAATAAAACACAAGTAAACATCTTTCTGCTATTCTTTTCCTTCAGCCAAGATCTATCTGACATCAGCAATGATATCCCTCCACCAGGAGACAAGAGGTGAGTGCCTAAGTGCTAACCAGCAAATGGAGCAGAACAGTACCCAGGCTCATTTATTTGATATATCAAAAAAAAAAAAAGGAAAACAAAAATCTTGGGCAGATCACACCAACATGCAACCACAAATTGACCATAAATACAACAACATCACAATGTCTCAGAGACAACTGACCATCTGAGTGCAAACAAAGAAGCAAGATAAGTAGAAATGAGGGACCAGGATACAAAACCAAAAAACATCACTGAAAAGCAGCAGCACTGAACTCTCTGATAAGGAATTCAAAAGAATTGCATTTGGGTACCTTCAAAAGATTGAGAGATAGATCAAGGAAAACAATGACAAAATTAAAACACAGACAAAACTCTAGAACAATGTAGGAAAACAATACAAGAACAAATTGACTAAATAAACAAAAAATTAGAAACAATACAAAAACAACAAATAGAAATCCAGAAGATTAATACTAATATTCTGGAAATAGATAACACATTGCATACACAAAGGAGTAGAATTGAGTCAATGGAAAACAGAATTAATGAAACTGAAGACAAATAATGTCAATACTACTTTGTTAATTGTCCCCACAAACCCTCTGGTTTTCAGTCATTGGTGTTCAGTGCGTCAAATGTATTCTTTAGATGGCCTCTGAAGAGATATCACTGGTCTGTCAGTTTGTTGTACTGTGAGGGCTTGCATGTTGCTGTGAGGCTGAAGGCTATACACCACCAGTATTTCAAATATCAGCAGGGTTACCTATGGTGGACATGTTTCAGCAGAACTTCCAGACTAAGACAGACTCCTAAGAAGGAAGGGGCCATCCACTTCTCAAAGAACTGGTGAGTGAAAACCTTATGAATAGCAGAGAAACACTGCCTAATAAATCCAGGAATTATAAACCTAGCAAAATTGTCCCTCAAATATGGTGAAAATAGGACATTTCCAGAGAAGCAGAAATTAAAGGAATTTGTTAAAATGAGACCAACCTTATAAGAGATGCTAAAGGGAGTCCTTTGGACAGAGAACAAACAATAGCAAACAACAACTTAGAATTAACACACATGATGACATAACCTAGAACCCAATACAGTTGTAGAAGTATCTAAAGTAAAATAAGCTTACAAGACTATAAACAGGGAACCAGAGACATCAATTGGTAAATAAGGACAACTACAAACCAAAAAGAGAGAATAAATTGTGGTTACAGGACTTCTACATAGTGAGGAAGTCAAGACAATTGTGAGATAGAACAGATTGTTTTAAACTTGAGAAGAAAATAATAAATCACAGGGTAAGCTCAAAGAAAAATAATAAACTTTCACCTCAAAATAAAAAAGAAGACAAGCACAAATATGTGGCAAATACTAACATGATAACAACAAAGAAGATAATAATATGATTCATAAACAAAATGAGCTCAGCACAGAAAATTATGTGGAACAAAGAAATCAACAACACAAAAATACATATAACAAAATATCAATAAATTCATACATGTCTATAATTACACTAAATGTAAATGGATTAAATGCACCACTCCAGAGACAGAGCGTTGCAGACAAGATAAGAATACACAGCTCATCAATATTCTGTCTATAAGAGATTCACCTTAGACATAGAGACAAAAATAGACAAAAAATCAAAGGCTGAAGAAAGATATATCAGGCAAATGGCAATAAAAAAGAGCAGGAGTGGGAATATTAATTTCTGATAAAATAGACTTTAAGACAGAAATGACCATAAGAGACAAGGAAGGACATTATATAATGATTAAAAGATCAATTGAACAAGAAGACATAGTCACAATAAATATCTACGCACCCAATGAAACAGCACCAAAATACATAAATCAGGCTTTAACAGACTTGAAAAGACAAAAAGATGACTCCATAGTAATATTAGGAGACTTTAACACACCATTTTCAATAAAAGATAGAACAACTGGAAAGAAACTCAACACAGATGGAGAAGAACTAAACAATATGATCAACTAACTTGACCTTATAGACATTCTAGAGCAACAACGGCACAATATACATTCTTTTTCAGTGCCTACGAAACGTTCTCCAGGATAGACCATGTTAGGCCACAAAGCAAACCTCAATAAATTTAAAATTTGAAATACTGCAAAGCATCTTCTCAAATCACAATGCTATAAAATTTGAAATCAACACTAGGAAGACCAACAGAAAAAGAGCTAATGCATGGAAACTGAATAACATCCTCCTCAATAATGACTGGGTAATAGAAGAAATAAGAAAATTCCTTGAATCAAATGAGAATGAAAAAATAACATACCAAAATCTCTAGGACACAGCAAAAGCAGTGATCAGAGGCCAATTTATAGCAATATATGCATGCATCCAAGAAGAAAAAGCCAAGATCAACACCTTAACCCAACATCTCCAATAATTACAAAAAAAAAAAAAAAAAAAGCCTACAGTCACCAGAAGAAAAGAAATAATAAAAGATTTGAGCAGAAATCAGTGAGACAGAAAATAGGAAGACAACAGAAAAAATCAACAAGACTAGACGGTGGTTCTTTGAAAAGATTAATAGAATCGACAGAGCACTGGTAAACTTAACAAAGGGAAAGAAGGAGAAGATGCAAGTAACACAAATAAGAAATGAAAGGGGTGACATCACAACAGAATCAACAGAAATAAAAAGCCTCAGGATACTATGAAGAACTGTACTCTAACAAATTTGAAAACCTAAAAAATGGACAGATTTCTAGAAACACGTTACTTACCTAAACTAACACAGACTGAGATAGAAAATTTGAATAGATTCATAACAAAAGAAGAAACTGACCAAGTCATAAAAAAGTCACCAACAAAAGAAGTCCAGTCTTGGCCCAGTGGTTTCACTGGAGAATACTACCAATCATTCAGAGAAGAGCTGACACCAATCCTAGTCAAACTATTCTAGAACAAAGAAAAGAATGGAATCCTACCAAATTCATTTTATGAAGTGAGCATAATCCTAATAGGAAAACCAAGCAAAGACACCACTAGAAAGGAAAACCACAGACCGATATCCATCATGAATATAGATTAAAAAATCTTCAACAAAATCCTCACCAACAGACTCCAACAACATATCAAAAAAAATTAATACATCATGAACAAGTAGAAGTCATACCATGAATGCAAGGATGGTTCAACATTAGAAAAACAATCAATGTCATCCATCATATAAGTAAAATAAAGAAAAAATAAACTACATGACCATATCAATATATGCATGAAAGGCATTTGATAAAATCCAACACCCATTCCTGAAAAAAACTCTCAGAAAAATAGGAATAGAAGGGAAATTCCTCAATGTGATAAAACGTATATATGCAAAACCAATAACCAACATGATTCCCAATGGAGATAGCCTGAAACCATTCTCCTTGTGAACAGGAACCAAACAAGTATGTCCTCTATCTTCAATTCTATTCAACACTGTACTGGAAGCCCTAGCCAGGGCAATAAGGCAAAAAAAAAAAAAAGGAAAATCAAAATAATTCAAATTGGTAAGAAAGAAGTCAAACTGTCCCTGTTTGCTGATTATAGGATCCTACACACAGAAATCTAAGAGACTCAGCAAGAAAACTACTGGAACTAATTGAGAAATTTAGCATAGTGGCAGGATACAACATCAACATACAAAAATCAGTTAGATTTCTCTATACCAACAAAGAGAATGCTAAAAAGGAAATAAATACCATTTACAATAGCTACTACAAAAATAAAATACTTGGGGATAAACCTTACTAGGAATAATAATAAAAAAAAAAGCCTGTACAAAGAAAACTACAGAAGACTACTTCAAGAAACCACAAGAAATCTACATAAATAGAAGACCATACCATGCTCATGGATAGGAAGACTGAATATTGTGAAACGTCAATACTACACAAAGCAATCTATATATTCAATGCAATCCTGATTCAGATTCCATCAACACTCTCTAAAGACATGGAAAAACCAATTACTAATTTTACACAGGAAAGCAAAGAGCCCTCAGATAAGCAAAGCACTACTGAAGAAGAACAAAGCAGGAGGTCTTGTATTCCAGATCTCAAAATCTACTACACAGCCATAATAGTCAAAATAGCCTGGTATTGGTACAACGACAGACACATAGATCAGTGGAACAGAACTGAGAACCCAGAAATAGACCCATCTACCAGTCGTCAGCTGATCCTTGACAAAGGGCCAAAATGCATTTAAAGAAAAGAGATAGTCTCCATCAAAAATGGTGCTCGCAAAACTGGGTATCCATTTGCAGAAAAATGAAACAAGATCCAAACCTCCTCACACCACACACAAAACTAACTCCAGATGGATCAAAGACTTAAATGTAAAACCCAAAACCATAAAATTCATCACAGAAAAAATAGGGGCAAACTTAGGGGCCCTAATTTATGGCATAAATAGAGCATTAAGCATAATCCAAGATGCAGAAACAGCAGAAGATAAACTAGGTGATTGTGACCTTCTGAAAATTAAATTCTTATGTGCATCAAAAGACCTCCCCAAAAGAGTAAAAAGATAACCCACAGAATGGGAAAAAAAATTCGGCAATGACATATCAGACAAAGGACTTATCTCTAAAATTTATAGAAAACTCCAACACCTCAACATCATAAAGATGAACAATCCAATGAAAAAATGGGCAGAAGAAATGAACACACACTTTATCAGAGATGATATTCAAGAGGTCAATAAACACACAAAGAAAAGTTCACAATCACTAGCCATTAGAGAGAAGCAAATCAAGACAACCCTGAGATAACATCTCACCCCCAGAATGAGTAGTAAAGTTCAAGAAGACAGAAAATAACAAATGCTGATGAGATATGGAGAGACTGGGACTCTTATACACTGCTGGTGGTACTACAAAATGATACAACCAATGTGGGAATCGGTACAGTGATTCCTTAAAAAGTGGGAAATAGAAATAACATTTGATCCAGCAATCCTATTACTAGGTACATATCCTAAAAAACTGAGATCCAAGACACAAATAGATATATGCACATCCATGTTCATTGCAGCACTATTCACGACTGCAAAGAGATGGAAACAACCTAAGTGGTTTGAACTGCCAGCCTTTTGGTTAGCAGTCAAATGCCTGAGGCACTATACCGCCACAGCTCCTAATGGTGACACAGCATGAAAAATGTCATCAATGTCCCTGAGCTATAAATGTGGAAGTTGTTATGTTGGCGAATGTCTTACTATGTTTTCACCACAAGTAAATGTTAAAAAAAAAAAAAAAAGTAAATACTAAAATTATAATAGAAAAGTAATGAAATTTTTGAAACTGTTGTAGACCAGCAGTTCTCATTTGTACTCCACAGACCAATGTCCTCTTACCTACATTAAGAATCTCATAGAATGCATGTTTAAGGAAAAAAGAAGACTAAATTCTCCGATTCTCCAACTTTTTCCCCGCTGATTCATTCTGAGTCAACAGATCTGGGCTGTGGCCCCAAATAATTCTTACAAGCAGGTAGGTTGGGGAAAAAAAAAAAAAAAACTATTTTAAACAATTATTTTTATGCCTAACCATAAAAACGTAAATTCTTATTCATAAACACTGTTGTTGTTAGGTGATGTGAAATTGGCTCCGACTCATAGTGACCCTTTCTATGTACAATAGAATGAAACAGTACAACATCCTCACAGTCACTGCCAGGCTTCAGCCCATTATCGCAGCCATTGTGTCAATCCATCCTGTTGAAGGGTCTTGTCCTTTTTCACTGACCCTCTACTTTACCAAGCATGACATCCCTCTCCAGGGATCAGTCCCTTCTGGCAATCTGACCAAAGTACAAGAGACAAATTCTAGCCATTCTTGCTTCCAAGGAGCATTCTGGCTGTACTTCCTCCAAGACAGACTTCTTCATTCTTCTAGCAGGCCATGGTACACTCAAAATTCTTCGCTGACTCCACAACTCAAATGCATCAATTTTTCTGAAGTCTTTTTTATTCATTGTCCAGCTCTCACATGTATTTGAGGCTACTAAAGATATCATTGCTTGGGTCAGGTATCATTGCTTGCTTAGTCATCAAGGTGATATCTTTGCTCTTCAACACTTAAAGAAGTCTTCTGCAGCAGATTTGCCAATGGAATATGCCACTTGGTTTACTGGCTACTGATTCTATGGGCACTGGTTGTGGATCCAAGTAAAATGAAATTATTTATAAATAGACTACCTATTATTATTTTTACATACAGCATTATAATCATTCACAGGTAATTTAATTCACTGTCAAAGTTTTGGGACATAAACTGTGATGCATGTATTTACTTCTCTATTCTAAGAAATACTCTTAAACATATATGTTTGATTTCTATATATCATGATTATATTGCTAATACCTAAGATGGTATTTTATCTACTCTAATAAAAATACTAAAAGCTAAAATTTAATGATAATTGATATTGGACACTATACATGTATTATTTCAGTCCCAGCAACAACAGTCCTAAGAAACAAGTGATATTATTATCCATATTTTACAAATGAAAATACTAAGACAGAGAGTTTAATTAATTTTCCAAGGTCATGAAATTACAGAGTGGCAGAGTTGGAATTCAAATCTAAGCAGATTTCAAAGTATGGAGGTATATTTGTTTACATTCATCTCAGATAAATATTCTTCAAAGAAAGGCCCAAAGATAATAATGCTTACTGATTAAAAAACTACATTTCATGTTACATGTTATACACTGCACACTTACCTTCTGTTAGGTTCTTAACAGCATCTTCGTACTTTTTGTCTTGTAATGCTTTAATGCCTAAGCCAATGAGGCCTGGACCACTTCTTGAATTCATTTCTACTAATCTCAAACAATACTGTTGTGCTTCATCAGTAAAACTTCCTAGAATTAAAAGATAATGTGATTAGTGTACCTGTACTAAGTTTCTAAGTTCCAAAATTATAAACTTGAATCTCAAAGTCTGTCTTATCCATCCCTCATCATATCCTGATTCGAGGAATTCAAAACATAATAGGTTAGAAAATATAGCAAAAAAAATGAGTATTTCATAAAGAAAATTATGTACTTTCATTTTCTTAAATATTAGAAGTAGAAAGAACTTTAGCCCACAGACACTGAATTTGAATTCATAATCAAGGATTTCAAACAAAAAACCTACTGCTATACTATACAAATCATACTGCTTACCAGGTCTTGCTTTCCTATTGAGTAAAATTTGGATTGTTAAATAAAGAAATATCTGTCAAAAGACAGTATCTTTGACAGTCTCATTCCCTCAGCAAGCATGCACTGCACAGAGACATGACAGTCAAGTTTCCATATCTTAAAGGATCAAAGGACACACTACTGTACAAAGACAATGTACAAGACTTAGTCACATTACTCTTAAGTTTACAATTTCTACATTATGTTTCTGCATTCTTTCAAAACTCGTTTTCTGAATCAATTAATAACTAAGCTTCTGTTAGTATCATATAATGCCTATATTTATTTTCAAATTTATTTTAGGTTAATTAATTTTGTTTAGAAAAGAAGTATTTTGTTGTGTTTTGTTTGTTTGTTTTCTCTAACCTCAATTAATCTCAACATTCCCATTCCTAAAAACAAATAAAAGCATAAAAACAAACGAATAAGGTGATTTCTGTTTTTAGAAAAAATTGGGAATAGCATTCACCACTTTAATAAAATGAGCCCTGGTGGCACAGTGGTTAAAAGCTGGGCTGCTAACAGAAAGGTTGTAGGTTCAAATTCACCAGCACTCCATGGGAGAACGATGTGGCAGTCTGCTTCTGTAAAGATTTACAGCCTTGGAAACACTATGGGGCAGTTCTACTGTTCTACAGAGCTGCTAGGAGTTGGCGTCTGCTCAACAGCAATGGGTTATGGGAATCACACAGCAAAACTCTTAAAAAGTAATTAAGATAAACTACGGGAGTTCTGGTAGCATAGTGCCTAAGGTACTTGACTGCTAACCAGCCACTCCTCAGAAGGAAGGTTGGGCGGTCTACTTTTGCAGTGATACCACCTCGGAAACCTAAGGAGGAGTAGCTATGAGTCGGGTCCGACTTGACGGCATGTAACAACAAGAACAACAAAGACAAGCTACAAAAAGAAACAATAAATATGGGGAACAAATAAAAATAATTTAACTGAAAAAATATGTTTTATCTATATAAAACATATACACACAAACCACATATGGAACTCTGTTTCAGTCACAGATGTCAAAGCTAAATTACTTGCATAATACCATTTAGCTTATGTACTTCAAATTTTTCTAAATCAAATTAACTTATAATACATAATATATAAGTAGCATTTTATATATTGATTTAGAAGTCCAAATAAAGACAGAAAATGAAAGATTATACAATGGCTTCAGTACTATCTGGGAAAATATGAAAATAAATTGGGAGAAATATTACTTTGCTTAGTGAGCCAGTAAAAAACAAAGTAAGCCTGTTACTATTATGAATATGAATTTCCTGTGTTTTCTCTATTGCTTCCATAATTATGAATTCCAAGAATATACATGGCTAGCTGCATATACTCTTATATTGTCCCAAGCAATACAGTGATTTTGTCCCTGGCGAGTGGTATTTTCTAAACCAGTAACTCTCAAACTTACCATTCCGTAGAATCGCCGGAAGTACTTTTTAAAACCCAGGGCTGTGTCCTATCCCAAAGCTGCTGATTCAGTAGGACTGGGATGACACCTCAGAATCTGCATTTCTAACAAGTTCTCAGGTGATGCTGCTCTGGAGATTATACTTTAAGAACCCTAAATCTATACTATTACATACTACCGTTATTACTAATCTTATACCATACATACCCTACCTTTATAGCTAAATAGTAATTTCTGGATAGTAGGGACTAGCATGGTATCTTGTACATAGTAGAACTTCAGTAAACAATTATTGTGATGATCCTTTAAAAATATCATCATGAATTGATATTCAATATTCTGCCAACCCTATACATGGTCTTGGGTACACTCTCCGCTTCATAGACATAGCTAATAGTTGAGCCTGTCCACCTATCTATCCACCCGTATACTCATGTTTGCCTTCACTGACAACACAGTACTGTATGTGCAAAAGGGTTCATCTTTGTTGTCTGTACCTCCTATGTACCTCTCTGTGTCTTCCTCTTCCTCAATGCCACCATGTTGATCACTCACATTTGGTACATTGCCCTTCTCTTCACCCAAATCGATACTTATCTTTACCTATCTAACAGTGTTCCCTCCCCTCCCACCCCAGATAACCAACAAAGAAAATTTCCTTCCATAGATAAACATTTCTTTGATTTTTACAATAACGGACTAATACAATATTTGTCCGTCTGTGATTGACTTATTTCACTCAGCGTAATGTCCTCCAAGTTCATCTACGTGTTAGGCTGAAGCAAAACCCAGGCCCCAAAATGTCAGTTGGCAGCTTCCTCTAGATGTCAGGCCCTGATGAGACAACCCGATAAGACAACCGCAGTAGCAGCACCCGCCCAGACTGTAAAGTCCCATGCAGTAACAGACTTCCTCTTCTGAAGCACCCTCATGCTAATTAAGTGCAGACCCCTGCTAACAGCTCATTGAACCCTGCCATTTCCTTAAAGGACCCTGTCACTCCCCTGCTGTCTCCAAACAGGTCCTCTCTGTGTCTATAAAAATCCATGCCCCCTGCCCGGAGGTGCGACTTCTCTAGCCCTCCTGTTAGGGCATGAGAACCTCGCCCGGGAGCGCCAATAAACTGCTGCTCTAAAACAACTCCGTGTCTTGGTGTCTAGGTAACTCAGCTTTACACTACGTTATCCTGTGTTTTGCAGATTCTACATTATTCTTTAGTGTTGCATAGTATTCCACTGTGTGTATGTACCATAGTTTGGTTATCCATTCCTCAGTTGATGGACACCTAGGTTGTTTCCATTTTTGGCTATTGTAAATAGTGCTGTGATAAACATGGGTATGCATATGTCTGTTCTTGTCATGCCTCTCACTTCTTTAGGATATATACCTAGGAATGGAATGCCTGGATCAAATGGTGTTTCTAATTCCAACTTTTGAAGGAATCACCATACTGCCTTCCACAGTGGTTGTACCATTTTACAGTCCCAACAGCAGTGTAAGAGTCCAGTCTCTCCACATCCTCACCAGCATTTGTTGTTTTCTGTCTTGTTGAACTTGGCTACTAATGCTGGTGTAAGATGGTATCTCGTTGTTTTGATTTGTATCTCTCTAATGGCTAATGATTGTGAGCATTTCTTCATATGTTTGTTGGCCGCCTGAATATCCTTCTTCATGAAGTGTCTATTCATGTCTTCTGACCGTTTTTTAATTGGATTATTTGTCTTTTTGTTATTGAGGTGTTGGAGTTTTCTATAAATTCTAGAAATAAGTCCCTTGTCAGCTACACATTGCCAAATATTTTTTCCCGATCTGTAGGTTCTCTTTTGACTCTTTTGGAGAAATCTTTGGAAGCACATAAAAATTTACTTTTTAGAAGGTCCTATTTATCTAGTTTCTCTTCGGCTGTTTGTGCATTTTGGGTTATGCTTGATAGTCTATTTATGCCATATATTAGGGCCCCTAATTTTTCCTTGAGGAACTCTGTAGTTCTAGGTTTCACATTTAAGTCTTTGATCCATCTGGTGTTAGTTTTTGTATATGGTGTGAGGTACAGATCTTGTTTCATTTTTCTGCAAATGGATATCCAGTTTTGCCAGGACCATTTATTCTTAATCAAATATTCTCTTCCCTATTTAATGGATTTTGACGCTTTGTCGAAGATCAGCTGACCATAGGTCAAGGAATCTATTTCTGGGTTCTCAATTCTACTCCACTAGTCTATGGGTCTGTCACTATACCAATACCAGGCAGTTTTGACTACTACGGCTGTATAGCAGGTTGTGAGATCTGGCAGTGTGAGACCTCCTATTTTGTTCTTCTTCTTCAACAGTGCTTGGCTTATCCAGGGTCTTTTTCCTTTCCATATAAAGTTAGTGAGTGGTTTTTCCATATCCTTCAAAAATGTTGATGGGATCTGGATTGGGATTGCATTGAATGTATACATTGCTTTGGGTAGAACTGACATTTTCACAATGTTCAATCTTCCTATCCTGGGAAGGAAGGTTGGGCAATCTACTTCCTTAGTGATACTGCCTTGGAAACCCAAGGAGGGGTCACTAGGAGTCAGATCTG
>NW_006921680.1:4443717-4503789 GCF_000298275.1 Orycteropus afer afer | reverse complement strand
GTTATTCCTTTTGATGGTATCCCACATGAACCTTAGACTTTATTTATTTATTTTCTGATTGATCCCTTTCCAAAGAAAAATTCAGGTATTTTTCTTCAATCTCATTAATTCTGTCTTCCATTGATTCCATTCTACCCCTTTGCCCTTTCAATGTGTTATCTATTTCTGACAATTTAGTATTAATCTGGATTTCTATCTGTAGATTTAGAATCATTTATAATTTTTCATTTATTTTGTCATTTTGTTCTTGTATTGTCTTCTGAACTTGTTCTAGGGTTTTGTCTGTGTTTTCCTTGGTCTGTCTCTCAATTCTTTGAAGATACCTAAATATAATTGTTTTGAGTTCCTTATCGGGGAATTCCAATGCTGCTTCTTCCTCAGGGATGTGTTCTGGGTCTGTATCCTCTTCCCTTGTTTCTACCACTTTAGCTTACTTCTTTGTGTGGACTGTGATGGTCTGTTGTCTCCGAGACATCATGGCATTTTTGTATTTAGATCTCTGTTAACTGTTTGTGAAGAGCAGCCTGGGGTGAGTCAGGCTCTTCTTGGTGGTTGCTTATCATTGGCCCATTGGTGGAGAAGGAAGTGGTGGCTCTCACTCAGTAAGTGAAGCTGCAGGAGGTGTAGATGTAGTTGTGTCATATGGGGACTGTTGCTGTCTTCCACTCAGTTGGACAAAAATAACAATTGAATAACCATCAAAAAGTAAAAGCAAGTGGACAAAAAATACAACGTGTAATAACACTGGAACAGTAACTAAAATAAGAAAAAAGGGAAAAAGAAGAAAAACAAAAACAAAAAAGCCTGCAATATCTGGGGAGAAGGCAGTAAGAGAAAAAAAGGAGAATAATGAAGAAAAAAATGGGAAAAACGCAAAAAGAAAAACAAGGAACAGGGTTAACCACAAGAAAGAAAAATATATATATATATTGCAGCCAGGAACAGGGAAAAGAAAAAAAGCTGGAAACTAGAACCTGGGAGGGGAAGAATAAAGAATAATAGTAAAAAGGACAAAAGTAATAATAATAATAGTAGTGTTAAAACAGACAAAAACAAACAAAAAACAGAAAAAAGAAAAAAAAAAAAATTGGGGAAGGGTGCAGCAGGGCACCCAGGCTCCATCCGAGCACACAGACTGGGATGGAATTTCTGCTGGCCCAGAAAGTGGGTGGGAGTGAGGGATGACCGCACCTCCATTCATCAAGAAGGTGTGATTTATAAGAGTAACAAGGGGAATGTCGCACCTTTCCAGTCATGCAGGACCGGAATGTCCTTGGGATTACTGGCAAGTGCGGCCTGTTCTTAAGTCCCTAGAATCTGGGAGAACACTGTTGATTTAAATATCCAAAATGGTCAAGCCACTTGTAAACATTCAAAACGGCTTTGCCCTCCAGACAGAGAAATGTCCACAGCTCAGCCTACCTTCCTCTGAGCTTCTTCCCCTTTAGTTCCCCAGCCACCAGAGCAGTCCTCCATACAGTTCCTGGCTACCAGGGCTGATTTTTAGGTTAATTCTTAGGTCCTACCACCACTCAGCAATATCCAAGCTGTCTGTGCCATCAGGATTGTTGCCAGACCACAGCTCTATATGTCTCCTTTTTTGGTGTTTTCATGCAAATTCTTCTGCTAGTTGGAGTTTAGTCCACTTCTATATCCTTCCCTTCAAGGCTCAGGGATCCAGGATTATCTTCTGTATCTGTGTTAATTGGTACCCCTTTTCTTTGTTGAAGGTCTGTGCAGTCTTTCTGCCTATTCTGCCATCTTATCAGAACTCCTTATCTGCTCTTTTTAACATTTAAACAAATATATGATTCCAGATTCAGGAGCTCTGGCACTGTAATGCCTAAGGCACTTGACTGCTAACCAGAAGGCTAGTGGTTCAAACCCACCAGCCACTCCTTGGAAGAGAGGTTGGGCAATTTACTTCCGTAGTGATACCACCTCGGAAACCCAAGGAGGGGTTGCTATGAGTCGGGTCCGACTTGACAGCATATAACAACAACAACAACATGATTCCAGACTTAGCAGCCTTTAAACCATTTGACAACATTATTTTTATCTGTCATAAAGACAAGCTAAGGAAACTAATAAGAAATTAATAACCAAAATACATATGCAACTTTGAAAACTTAATAACAAAAAGACAATTAACCTAATCAAAAAAATGGGCAAAGGATCTGAATAGACATTTTACCAAAGAGGACATCCAAATGGTCACCAAATATATGAAAAGATGCTCAATGTCATTAGCCATCAAAGAGATTAAATCAAAACCACAATGAAATACCAAAACCAAACCCACGGCCACTGAGTTGATTCTTGACTCATAGTGCCCCCTGGGACAGAGTCAGTAACTCAACTCACTGCCGTCGAGTCGGTCCCAACTCATGGTGACCCCTCGTTGGGTTTCCGAGGTAGTATCACTACTATGAGATACAAGTTCACTCCAATTAGGATGGCTAAGATTAAAAAAGAGAGCTCTGGTAGCATAGTGCCTAAGGCACTTGAGTGCTAACCAGAAGGCTGGCGGTTCAAACCTACCAGCCACTCCTCAGTAGAAAGATGGGGCAATCTACGTCCGTAGTGATACTACCTCAGAAACCCAAGGAGGGGTCGCTATAAGTCAGGTTTGACTCGATGGCACATTACAACAACAACAAAATTAATAAAAAGAAAGAAAAAATAACATGTTGACAAGGACATGGGAAAAATGGAACACTTAATCATTGCTGGTGGGAATGCAGAATGGTACAGCCACTGTGGAAAATGGTGTTGCTATACCTCAAAGAAATAAAAATAGAATTACCATATGATCCAGCTACAAATATACCCAAGGGACTTGAAAGCAGCAATGCAAACAGACATCTGTACACCAGTGTTCACTGCAACATTATTCACAACAGCCAAAAGGTGGAAACAACCTAAATGCCCATTAACAGATGAATAGATTGACAAAATGTGGAACAAACATACAATGGAATACTAATCATCCAGAAAGAGAAAAGAAGTCTTAATATATAGATGAAGCTTGAAGACATATCCTGAGTGGAATAAGTCAATCATACAAGGACAAATATTGTTATGACCCCATTTATATAAAAAGACAAGGACAGGCAAATGTATAGAGACCAAAATATATTAGTACTTACCAGGGATAGGAGGGAGGAGAGAAGAAGGGATTACTGCTTGTTCTGGTTAACTAGTACTGCTCTGACAAGCATATTCCACAAATGGGATGGCATTAACAAACAGGAGTTTATTCTTATAGTTTGGAGGCTTTAAGTCTGAGTTTAAAGTGCCAGCCTCTAGGGGCTGGGTGTAAGCCCCTTAGCCTTGGGCTTCAGCTCTGCCTCTATCTCCCGGCCCACTGGCGCTAAAGGCATTTCTTCACTCAGAAAGATGCTGGCTGCTGAGGCTGCCAAGCCCCAGGTTGACAAGTAAAAAGGCACAGTTCCGATGTTACCAAACCACATAGCAGGCTATTAATTCAAGTACATTATAAGTTACCAGGTTGGCAGAGCATGGCAGGCTACTGAACAACAACATGGCTACATGCAGGGTCCAAGCATGCCGTAAGCTCGAGACCATTCCCCAAGGTTTCTGCTTATATACAGGAAGCAGACCACATCCCTAGGGTAGCTACTCAGCTTCTCACAATAGATTCCACCATGGAGTTGATTACCAGTCTTATCATGGTGAATACTACATCCAGCTGCCCAGCCACTCAACCAGGCCCAGTCAAGGTGACACACAAATTGAACTACCACACTGCTTATGGAGCACTGAATTTCACTTTATGATGGACAAATAGCATTGATTAAGGGTAGGGTTCACTAATATAATTGCTGCCAATAAGTTGTACACCTGTAAAAAGTTGAATTGCCAAAAGCTGTATCATACAGATAAAGTAAAACCTGAGGAAGCGGGAACCTGTGTAAGGTGGAAACCTGTCAGAGAAGGAAAGCTCAAACATCTTCCACAAAATAGAGAGCAACAGAAAAGTGGTCACTGTACCCCGTCAAAGGCAGAAAACTTATGAAACCTGGAAAAAAAGGCAGTCCCATTGAGTTGTGACTCTCACTGGTTTACAACTAAAAAGAGCACCTGCTTAGGCTGAGGCATCTCATGTGATGTCGTTTCTTGTTTTGGAGATTTAGGGTCATGGTTTCATAGCATATCCCAGTTAACTGGCCTAATACCAGGTTTAGTGATTCTGTGCTACCTCCTAGTCTGTTGTGTAATGCCTGGGTCTTAAAAGCTTGCAAGCAGCCATACAAATTAAAATAACTAATTGCTATTCACTTGGAGTAAACAGAGTAAAAAAGAAAGTCAGGAACAGGAGAAGGGCATGGGATATGTGGCTAATTGCCTCCACGAACAAATGCTTCTTTTGCCACAAAACTAGAGGAAGTGAATGATGTCCAGATACCATTATTGAACATTTTGAGCAAAGATTCTGTAGAGGAATCTTGATTAAAACGGGGAAAATGTAGAACAGATTTTTATATTCTCATGCAATGCAGACTTTCTGGAGTCATATAGGCTGGACGAACCCCCAAAACTATTGCCCTGAGATAATCTTTAATCTTTAAACCAAGTATATCTCCTACGTCTTCTTTAAAACCAAGCAATAATGTAGCTTAACTAGTAAAGAATGTGTGCCTTGAGCACTGTGCTCTTTTAAGAACTATCTATTATGGGATCAAACAGACAACACCAACTCAAAAGATTACACAAGGAACTCAGGGAGCAGTGAGTTTGTTTAATGGGAGAAGAACAATTCAGAAAAGGAGGGTGAAAATGGGTGCAAAACTTGAAGAATGTAATCAACATCACTGAATTGCACATGTTGAATTGGTGTGCTGTTCTGCTGTGCATATTCTCAACAAGAATAAAAAATAAAATAAAAAGGCAAGCTAGACTTGGGGGCTGATGAATACTAAAATGGCAAAGGTAAAGGTGCTTTAGAAAGTCCAGAGTAGATGCTAAATTATGGAACTCCATTTCCTATAGTTCAGCACCAAATAAGTGAGATGTTTTTTTAATGTAAAACTAATTCATTTCTGACAATCCATAGAAGCTGATCAATACTATAGAATTTTTCTCTTAAATAAACCCAGGTTGGGGGAGGAGAGGGAATAGCATGTACAATTTGACCGCATTTATTTATTTTCACCTGCTATGATTTCTAGAACACAAAACCTTAAAGAAGTTCTCTGCTTGGATTTTAAGAACCTAGCTTTCTTATCCTCCCGCATTTCAGCAAAAGCAAAAGAAAATAAATCAAAAAGCTCATTTAGCATGAAATGATATTTCATCAGATGACAACTGTTAAAGCTATTCACTATTTGTTATATGGAGCTTTACAAACTGAGTCATTTTGAAAATGAATCTTCAGGTCTCAACAAGCAAAACAGGACTAAAGAGAACGAAATAGATTTGTCCTCAATGGAAATGAAGTCAGTGATTAGCTGCTTTGAAGTAGCAAATTCTGCAGATATTAAAGTACTCTCAGGCAGGGAGGGTCAGCATTTAGAAACCTTAAAGATTTTCAGAAGTTCTTATTTACAGAAAGTTTGGTTTATAGGAACAATAAAAAGAAAGAAAAAAAAATCTGGACGTGTAACTTTTCAGTATCCCACATTAATTATTAAACTTCCACCACTACCCCAAAATAAAGCTGTATCTTAGTTAAATACACTAAACCTAAAGCCCTCCATTCTACAAATTCTTGCAACTTACTATTGTCAAGAGAAAAAACTTGCAACTAACCACCTACACCCTCCCCTTTGCCATGTCATAGCTCTCCTATCCTTAAATTCTGCAAAATGCCCACTCCCAAGTACTCCTTGAGAACGATTTTTTTTCACTTAAACCAGCACACTTCAAACAACTAACACCATCTCTTAGCTATCTCTTTACTACTACAGCACTTTGTCAACTACTGAATTTAAATGCAAAACTGTGCAAACTCTTCTTGATCCTATTACGTGTATTATTTTAAAGGCTTTTTGTAATATAAGGGGCAGATTTAATAAACAAATCCACATTATAGATATATAAATGCTCATTCAGAAAGCAGTCAGTCAGTCCTCAGAAAGAAATTTCAATGCATCCCTGCCTCCTGTGCCATATAGTATATGAGCAGCCCAAGAATGAGGGAATGATACAGACCATTAATAGATGAACAAGAGTACAGAGATAAAAGTATCAGCCATCAGTCTTTCAATAACAGAACAGGACAAAAAGAAGTGCACAGATGGCCACCAGAGACTATATACTAAAGAAAATAACCCTACTGGTCTTTGGACACAGGGACTCACAATTAAAATATGAGGAAACTGGGCAATTTAACTAAACCAAACTAAACTTCCTATCAAGGAACAACAACAACAAAATTCACAAACATGCTCCTTGTGCTAGAAGCCTCTTTACATACCTCTTCTCATTTTCCTTGACCTCAATGAAACACAATTAATGTTAACTAACCCTATTCACTGCACCTAACAACAGCCCTATTCTTGCTAAGCCCTAAACCTTCCTGCTAGAAGAATACTATCCTTCCCTAATCTTCTATACCCACGAATGCTTCATTTCCTCCTCCTTTGTTGTTATGTGCCGGCGAGTCAGACCCAAGTCATAGCGACCCCTCCTTGGGTTTCCGAAGCAATATCACTACGGAAGTAGATTGCCCCATCTTCCTTCCGAGGAGTGGCTGGTGGGTTTGAACCGCCAGCCTTCTGGTTAGCAGTCAAGTGCCTTAGCCACTACGCTACCAGAGCTCCCTATCATCCCTTAAATGCAGTCAGTCAGTCAAGTCCCTGGCATGTTTCTCCTTTTCTATCTGCTAACAACTTCTTCCTACCACTTCCAAATTATTGTAATCTAAGTTCCAATTCAATTGCTTTGATTAGAAAGGAAAGTCTTACAAAGGCTTCTTAACAATAAAATTAAGATTCTCAGTCTGCTCAAACTGTCAGATGGACCATAATAATCTCCCTCCTGAAATCCTTGACTTTTGTGTTACTTCTCATCAGGATTCTCTAGCTTTCTCTCTGACCTCTCCACTTCACTGTCTTTCACAGGCCTGCCCTTTTTCTGTCTTTTCCCTTAAAGCCAGCCAGTGCTGCCCAGGGGAGTGTTCAGCTTTTTGTCTTTTAACCATCTCTGAAGTCATCCAGTCCACTTCTCTTCCACCTACATGCAAATGACTTCAGAACATGCGCTTAATCTTAGTATTGATATCTCATTTGCAAACTACTGAGGGGAATTTTCCCATTAATGTTTCCTCTGAAAACCTTTCCTTTCATACAAACCATCAATTCACATTATGCTAACCTTTCAGGAAAGCTCAAAGTTAAAACTGATTTCTCCCATCCTCCCTCCAGGAGCTCTGGTGGCGTAGTGCCTAAGGCATGTGACTGCTAACCAGAAGGCTAGTAGTTCAAACTCACCAGCCACTCCACGGAAGGAAAGTTGGGCAAACTAGTTCCATAGTGATACCACCTCAGAAACCCAAGGAGGGGTTGCTATGAGTCAGATCCGACTCCACCGCAGTGGGTTTGGTTTTCTTGGTTTCCTCCCTCCCTCCCTTCTTATTTCTATAAGGAACCCCTTGCATATTTTGCATTCATCTGTTACTTTTTATCACTACTTCCATAACTCAGATTTATTAATTCCTACTATCACTTAGTCTACTCATTCTAGTCTCTCCTCTGTACATTCTATACAGAACATCACATTAGTATAAGACTTCATAAATAACTCCCTACAACACTTATGTTTTCTTCTCTCCTGCTAGTGAAAAATGCTCTCACCAGTCTATGTTTGACCCACATAAAGTAAGAAAGAAGAGATTTACTCCCTTCTCATCAAAAAAATCAAGAACTGAAGGTAACAGCAGTTTTGTTTTGTTTCGTTTTTTGTTTTTTTGATAAAAGATATCAGTGGGAGGAAAAGGTACAAAAAGTCCAAGTAGGATTTACAGGGAAAATTAAAGTGGGGAGCACCAGGATACTTAGTTACAATGAACCTTGTCTACCAGCAATTTCCCTCACATTTATCTCTACCAGAAACCTTCCACATTTTTCTACCGGAACACATATGACAGTCATCCACATACGGTCATTCCCATGTAAATGCTCATTTAGCAACAAAGTAAAATAAATAAGTAAATGGATTAGTAAAGTGGGGCAATAATTCACAATCACTACACCATTGGTGCCAATACTGTTATTTCTATTTCAGTGACTGACTTCTGTGCCCTTTCTCACTTCAGCTGAACATAAGCATAGATAAAAACAATCTATTAAAACAACTTATTAAGCACAGACACTGACAAAAAGGATAGAGACCGGTGATGAAAAACCATTATAACCAACTTCCTATAAAGTGACTGATTACCACTTTTGGGCACAAGATATCCTCAGTTACAAGTTTTGCCAACTCCCAGCAAACTAAACAAACCAAAACCAAACTCACTAACATGGAATTGATTCCAATTCCTAGCAACCCCCTTTGGGGTTCCGAGGTGGTAAATCTTTATGGAAGTAGATTGCCCAGTCTTCCTTCCATGGAGCAGCTGGTTGGTTTAAAGTACAACCTTCTGGTTAGTACTCAAATGCCTTAGGCACTACGCCACAAGAGCACCTCCCCAGGAAACTAGATGTCATCAATTCTCTCTTTCCCAAAAGAAAAGTACATGAATAAGCAAGAGTATGAAGTACAGTCAGAGACCCACTCTCTAATTTCAATCTGCTCCACTTCATTTAAAAAGACCATTCACAAACTTCATTACTTTATAATAGTATACTATCTGTAACAAAGTACTTATGACACTATGACATAATATTAATATGCTGAGAAGCTAATCTTTCCCCAAATCCTTTTCACAACATTCATAGCCCTATGTAATATAAACAAAAAACTCACTGCCGCCGAGTCAGATCCAACTCATAGCAACCCCTCCTTGGGTTTCTGAGGCAGTATCACTATAAAAGTAGATTGCCTAACTTTCCTTCCAAGGAGTGGCTGATGGGTTTGAACCATCAGCCTTCTGGTTAGCAGTCAAATGCCTTAGGCACTATACCACCAGAGCTCTAAAATGTTGTTTGTTCTTGTCAAAATGAAGATTGTCTATTTTGATTTAATAAATATTTAACCAAAATAGATCTTAGTTATTCCCTTCCACCATCACAAATAAAGCTATTTTACTATTTCTAAAAAACACATTGTAGCCACTGAGCTCCACACCTCTGTTCATGCTATACAGAGTAACTTTCACCACTTCCTGATTATGTAATCTCTATGAAAATTCAAAACCCATTTCAATTCCCACCTTCAAAAAGATCACTGAACTCAGTAACTCATAATTCTTCTGCATCACTGTAGTTACCCATACTTATCAGCCTTTTCACGTTGATAAAAACTATATGTATTCTTTATACAGAGATAATAGAACAATACTTTATACATGGTAGGCACTAAAATGTGTTTTTTTGTTTGTTTGTTTGTTTCACTGATAGAAATACCACTCTCACACACCACTAGGACACAATAATATAATAAAGAAGAAATTACCTGATTCAATGAAATGCAAACAAAGCACTTCTAACGGATACTGTTCAGTGGTATAGATGTTTATCATTCCTTCACAGGCCTTCTTTAACCTAAAAATCTCATGAGGAAACTTGAAAATATAAAAGTAATAAATTAAGGTCAGTACTAGTAAAATGTATTTGCAAACATTTTCACATTAGAGATTTTAAAAATTAACTTACCTTGATTAGACACTGAATGAATTGTCTGTAAAGCACTTGGTGGTCTTCACTAGGAATTTTATCTGATAAGCCCAATGCATTCTCAAAAGCTGTTAAAAGCTGAAACAATCAAAAAAGCTACCTGCAGCACACTTAAAATAACACATGTAATAAATAGAATATATAAGACTCCCTTGTACAAATTACATACTTATCTATTTGCAAATGTATTTATTTCATTGCCTGACCCTGACAATTTCAATGAGAAAAAAAAATGTATATGTAAGTTTGGGAACTTTGGCCAGCAGACTACTCTGAATTAATAAGTGTGATAACTATAAATGAGCAACATTAATTTAACAAGACATTCTCCAAGTGCTTGCTGTCCCCTCCAAAGCAGTCAATCAGAAAGATTATAATCTTATAAACCAATGTCAACTTTACTGCTCTGAAGTTAATAATTTTACAAAAGAAGCAGCCTAACTTAAAAAGTCTAGCATAAGATGTTTAAAAAAAAAAAAAAGTAATGAAATTAATCCAAATGGAAAAAAAATGATACATATTTTTTAGAACATATTTAAAGAAGGCAGTTATCATTACCATTCAAAGTGAAAACAAACACCCAAAGAATCTTTGTTCCTCATTTGTTAACAGAAAATCAATTCTTAAATTGTAAGTATAATCAATTACCTTTCATGGAGGAGAACACTATAGACAATCCAATTTATTTATTATTAATATATATATTTTTTTACTTATTTTGGTATGGTTTTATATTTTGGTGATTTATACTACTTCAAGGAAAACAATGAAGCCATATTATCAAAATATGATAAAAGAGAGTGTTCTGGTTACCTAGTGCCATTCTGACAAGAATATACCACAAATGGGATGTTTGAACAAACAGGAGTTTATTCTCTTATAGTTTGGAGGCTTCAAGTCTGAGTTCAAAATGCCAGCCTCTAGGGGCTGTGTGAAAGCCCCTCGACCTTGGGCTTCAGCTCTGCCTCTGGCTCCTGGCCCACTGAAGCTAGAAGCATCTCTTCACTTAGGCAGTCACTGGCTGCTGAGGCTAACAAGCCCAAGGTGGACAAATAAAATGGCACAGTCCCGATGTTATCAAACCAAACAGCAGGCCATTAATTCAAGTCCACTGTAAGTCCAAAGGTCAGCAGAGCATGGTAGGCTGCTGAACTATGACACAGCTACATGCAGGGTCCAAGCATACCATATGCTAGAGACCATTCTCAGAGCTTCTCCTTATATACAGGAAGCAGACCACATCCCAAAGGCAGCTAGCTACTCAGCTGCTTATGGTAGATCCCATGAAGTTGATTGCCTGTCTCATCATGGGAAATAACTACCACCAGGTGCCCACGCACTCAACCAGGCCCAGCCAAGTTAACACACAAATTTAATTACCACAAAGAAGTTGATAAGTTACCCAATTTTTCAGTACATACTCCAGTGCACAATTTTTTTTCACAACTGAATCTACAAACAAATAAACTACCATCATCACACAAACAAGTATACATCTTATGCTCACATTTTTATATCTACCACTTAACAAACTGCCTCACAATAAATATTTTCAAAGTGAAAGAACACATTAATAAGTGACAAAAAATGAACAAACAAAGAAATGAAATTTGTATTCTACCTATATAGTGACTGTAATTGTTCAGGTTTAAAAACTCAATTCAGTTTAGCAATATACACTGCGTGGATATTTACATAATAAGAAATTAAGATTACTTTTAAAGTTACCAGTAAAAGATAAAAAAGAATATTGTAGATTATTTTCCAACTACAGCTTGAAACCAATGTTTTCGGTCTTTTAAAAGTTCCTTTCAATTACCTAAAAATCTGCATACTAAAAAGCAGTATTTTTAGATAAATACAAAATAGTAAATATAAATACTCTAAATAAAATACTCTAGTGGAATTGTTAAACCTTAAAGTAATTTAGTTTATAAATATAAAGAAACATATCTTTATGAGGTATAGCTTTATAAAAATAATACTTTTCTGAAAGCCAATTTTCAGTTTCTTTTTTACAATAATTAAGTTGCTGACTCATTGTGAATTCCTATGAATAAAAGGCAGTGACCAATTCCACTCCTTCCAGACTTAGTGTGAGATTGTAGGCCAATATTCTGATTTTATGAACAAACCAAAAAACCAAAACCAAACCCACTGCCATCGAGTCCATTCTGACTCACAGCGACCCCGTTGGGTTTCCAAGGGGGTCGAGATTGCCCAGTCTTGCTTCCTTGGAGTGCCTGAACCACCAGCTTTCTGGTTAGCAGTCAGATGCCTTACGCATTGTGCTACCAAAAACTAAAAAACTAAATTCAACTGTGGTCGAGTAGATTCAACTCATAGCAACTCCTCTTTTGGTTTCCAAGGTGGTATCTCTATAGAAGTAGATTGCCCAATCTTCCTTCTAAGGAGTGGCTGGTGGGTTTGAACCACCAGCCTTCTGGTTAGCAGTCAAATGCCTTAGGCACTATGCCACCAGAGCTCCCACTATACTTCTAGAGCTACTTTATATTAAGAAAAGCATCTATGAATTTATATTGAATGTTACAAAATACCTAATTTGATATACCATACAGTCTTTTCTATATTATTATTTCATTATGTTTCTATTTTCTAAACTCAATTAGATGATTGATTTTCATGAAACAAACTGTGAGGAACGGGTCAATACCAATTGCTGAGTTTCGTTATTCTGATCTTCAGTACTGTCAGCCAGCAACTGAGTCAATTTCCTCCACAGTTGGTGAAGCTCTTGGTTGTCAGCACCCTCTTCCTGCCGTGTCTTTATCAATTTGTGCCATGTTCGGGCCACCTATCAAGGAGATTTAAAATGGCTATTTTTATATGAAATACTAAAACTGCCAATAAAAACTATAAAATCTGCTAATAAAAATAGTTTTACCTCCTCAAATAAATATAGTGAAAGCATAGAAATCCCAACTATTTCCATTAGAAAGAAAAAAAAAAGAGTTGCTTGGGTTAAGTCCACATTCACAGCCTTAGATATTATATAGCTGGTATAGCTGAGATACCAGAGTACATACAGGAATAATGAGTACATCGCCAAACTTCAACAACTTAGCGAGTATGAGCTCTGGAGACACTACAAATGGATCATTAAGTTCCACAGATGATGCTTTTACTTATTTTTATACCCTGCCCAGTATCAAAATGGTTTAGAAGTTATGACACCTTAAATCTGAATTCTAATTGAAAGTTTTTCAAAGCATTATTTGTATTACCTCTTTATTTTAATAATATTTATCGAAAAACTTTTTGCCTTTGTCATTAAGCTACATGAGCGCACTCTTGTAAAAATGATTTTAATTAAATAAGTTTAGTATCCCAGCAAATCATTAACCAACCTCTACGTGTTTCTTTTCTTGGTAATACAGATCCACGAGTTTCTTACAGACATCACACCACTTTTGTTTGTCAACACTTAGAAGGGGGAAAAAAAATAGCTAAGTAATTAGAGCACTGAAATATCCAAATAATACCATCAAGTACTATTTTAAATTAGAACATATCTTCTTTCATACTGTAATAAAATTTCATAAAGGAAGAGTTTCATAAAAAAGAAAAAAACTTTAAGAAATATTCCCTCTATTATATTGATTGCAAATCTTATCAAATACCCCAAATCAGTCAGTTCTCTTACTGTTAAGTGTTTTGATTCTATTCCAATGGCAATCAAGAGATTCTGTAACAGTGAGCAATAACACTTGGGAGGAACATGTTCATCAACAATCAACTATAGGAGACCAAAAGGGTAGCATTTGTTCAAAAGCAAAGTTACGAAGGCAGGAAGGGGCAGGAAAACTGGGTAAACAGAAACGAGAAAAGTGTTGACACACTGTGGGGATTGCAATCAATGTCACGGAACAATCTGTGTATAAGTGTTGACTAGGAATTTCATTTGTTCTGTAAACTTTAACCTAAACCACTGTAAGATATTAAATATATACACACACACATACACACACACACGATTTCAGCAAATAATGCATGCCTTCTATGTTTGTTTGTCAACTGCTCCCTCCACAACCCCAACTCCTCCACACCCCCAGAGGTATTTTTGTAAATGCTCCTAAAAGCATTAACCAGTTTATTCTAATTCATACTTTTAAAGTAGCCTTTCCCTATACATTTATTACCTTTCATAGAGCTCCAGGAGCTTTTGGTAGATACCAGGTAAGTCATCCTTAGCACTGATGTGATTACATTTCTCATATAAACTTGCTAATCCCTAAAAGAGGAAATAGTAGTGATTATTCTTCCAAAAGTATATGATGTTCCCAAATTGTATTTTTCACTAAAGTAATCATTTATAATGATTATTTATGATAAAAGATTATAATTTACAGATGAAATTATATGTCTGCAATTTGCCTCCAAATAGCCTGGGGTAGGAAGGAATAGATGAAAGTACAAATAAGAAAATATTGGCCACAAGTAGACTTTGGTTGATGCTGCATAATGGGCCTCGAGAGGTTCATTATATCATTCTCTATTTTTGAAAATTTATTTGAAATGTTTCAAAATATGAAAAATTTTTAAATGGTTATTATATAATCTTAACCCCTAAGCTGTTACTACAAAATTCAAAAAACTCACTGCCATGCAGTCAATTCCTAACTCGTGGTGACCCTCATTGGGTTTCCAAGGCTGTAAATCTTTACAGAAACAGATCGCCCCATCTTCCTTCCACGGAGCAGCTGGTGGGTTTTAACTGCTGTCCTTCTGTTTAGCAGCCAAATATCTTATCCACTACACCAGCAGAGCTCCTTAAAACATTACTATATGACACTATTTTTATGATATGGTCAAACAAAAAAAATTCAGTAATTCTGTGGATGTGGTCATTTTTTTCAAAACAAGATGAAATATCCAAAACTAATCAGTATATCATAAAATCAGTCAACTTTCTAAGTGTGTCACCAGACACCCTCATTCTCTTTCTCTTTCATGGGAACCTCAGACAACCAGGTTCATACTCTCCAGAGCCTATCACCACCTATTAATCATAGTTTCAGACATGTGATTGAGATATGAAACAAATCAAAGATACTAAATATGAAGAAGCTGGAGAACAGATTAAAAATCATTAAGACCCTTAAATAAGAAAACGTGCACTCAAAAATACTTTTTTATATTATTTTATTTTTAGAAAACATATTAATATATATTTCTTTTTCCTAAGATAAGCATAATGAAGAATATTCTAGGTAAGTGTTTTATGTGCACACATAATTAAGTAGATGATATATATAATCATGTTTCCAAAGTCCTCATATTGGGAAATTATCCATTGGGCTAGAAGATAAATAGTGGCAAACAACATTTTGGCACCATTATTTTTTAAACTGACTTTCAGGTTTAAAAGATCAGTAAGTTAAGTTTTTTTTTTATATGAGGTAGAAGTTTAAATGCTTACTTTAAAGGCATTACCTACATTTAAATAAATGAAAAATAATTCTTTCCTATAATATAGAAACAATTATTTTCTACATACCTGCCATGCTAATAACTGGTCTGGCTCTAGTTCAGCAGCTTTCTTATAGGCCCCCTGGGCCTGATCAGGTTGTTCTAGCTCAGCTGCAGCAACACCAATAAAAACCCAGGCATTGTAGTTATTTTTCTCTTGTTTTAAAACTGTCTGATTAAAGAAATTAAAAGAGTAGGTTATTAACTTTTGGAAAATATACAGCAACAACAAAAAGACAGTCTACTTAAGAGTCAGGAAATCTGGACCAACTACTATCCGGGTGACCTTAAGAATGCCATTTAACCTCTCTGATTTTCAGTTTACGCAGAGAGAGAGAGAGTTGAACTAGATAGATCAGTGGGTCTAAGAGGTCTGGAAAATAAGATCTCTATTTTTAAAGCTTCCCAAGTGATTCTGATGATTTCCCAAATTCCTTCCCCTGTTTCTTAAGAATAAACCCAATACCCATTGTCACTGAGTCAATTCTGACTCATAGTGACCCTACAGGACAGAACAGAACTGCTCTGTGGGTTTCCAAGACAGTACATCTTTATGGAAGAAGTGCCTCATCTTTCTCAAGTGGAGAGACTAGGAGGTTCAATTGGTGACCTCAGGGTTAGCAGCCAAGTACTTAACCACTGAGCCACCAGGGATACTCCTTGAGAATGCCAGATACATATATTAAAAAAAAAAAACTATAAATCCATTCTTGACACCCAATCACCCTAGTTACCTATGCATTGCTACTGATCAACTCAAAAAACTGTTCTCCATATCAATTCACCTTGCCCAACTCCCTTATCTTTCTCTACCGTAATAATATTTTCCCCATACTACACAAATAGTAATTTTTTTACTGGGCACAAATAGTGATTTGTGTAGTATGGGGGAAATGTTATTATGGTAGAAATAACAGACAAGGAAAGAAGATCTATGTCACTGTGACTGTACCAATTATGCTCAAAATAAACAGTGGTGATGACTGTTTAAGCAGTAACTGTCATCTACAATAAAAATTATATGCAGAGATATTGTTTTCAGTTATAACAGCTACTTGCTAAGATAAAACAAAATAGTCTGGAGCAGAAAACAAAGATGTTCTACAGAGAAAAATAAAACAGTAGTTAAAATTAAATTAGTCCTTTAAGTATTTACATGTATCTACAGAAAATAAGAACATATCTGAGTTGAACCAGATTATTAGGTTTATGTGCATCCATAGGACACTTTCAGCAATTTGATACGAATCTACAACACAAACCACCACTCATCTGTAACTCATCTGTGGTGGCTCGCATGTTGACATGATGCTGGAAACTATGAGATCTATATTTCAAACACCAGCAGGGTGACCTACAGTGAACAGGATTCAGTGAATCTTCCTGACTAAGATAAACTAAGAAAGACCCTGTGATCTACTTCTAAAAAAAAAAAAAAAAAACTGGCCAGTGAAAACCTTAGGAATATCAGAGGAACATTGTCTGATATAGTGCCAGAAGATGAGCCCCTCAGGTTGCAAGGTACTTAAAATACAACTGGGAAAGCGTTCCCTTCTCAAAGTAGAATCAGCCTTAATGACTGATTTGAATGGAGTAAAGCTTTCAGGACCTTAATTTGCTGATGTGGCATTATTCAAAAGGACAAGAAATAGCTGCAAACATCCAATAATAATTGCAATGTAGAATTTCTGAAGTATGAGTCAAGAAAAATCAAAAGTTGTCAAAAATGACGTGGAACACTTGTAGATGGATAACCTAGGCATTAGTGAGCTGAAATGGGCTGCTATTGGCCATTTTGAATCGGACAATCACATGGTGTACAATGTCAGGAATGACAAATTGAAGAGCAATGGTGTTGCATTCATTGTCAAAAAGAATATTACAAGAAGTACAATACTCACGGTTTAGGATAATATCTCTATGCCTACAGGGAAGATAGTTAATATGACTATTACTCAAATTTATGCAACAATCATTAATGCCAAAGATGAAGAAGGTGAAGATTTTTACCAATTTCTGCAGTCTGAAATTAAACAGCCATGTAAGTAAGATGTATTGATAATTACTGGTGATTGGAATAAGAAAGTTAGAGACAAAGAAGGATCTGTAGTTTGAAAATATGGCCTTGATGATAGAAACAATACTGAAGACAGCATTACAGAATTTTGTAAGATCAACAATTTAGTCACTGGAAATACTTCTTTGCAGCAACATAAATGGTGACTGTGATAGTTAAGGTTATGTGTCAACTTGGTTGGGATTGGTTTTGAGTGGGTGAGTTGCTGGGTGTAATTATTCCCCATGATGAGACTGGTAATCAACTCCTTGGTGGAATCTACTAGGGCAGCTGAGTAGCGGCCTTAGGGATGTGGTCTGCTTCCAATAAATAAGGAGAAGCTTTGGGAATAGTCTTCAGCTTTTGGCACGCCGAAAGCCTGCACACAGCCCAGTTGTCTTTCAGTAGCCTGTCATGTTGTTTGCCGATCTTGGAACTCTTAATGGACTTGAATTAGTGGCCTGCCATGTGGTTTGATAATTTTGGGACTGTGCCATTTTACTTGTCGACCTTGGGTTTGTCAGCCTCAGCAGTCGGCAGCTGCCTGAGTGAAGAGACGCCTCCAGCTCCAATGGGCCGGGAACAACAGGCAGAGCTGAAACCCAAGGTCAAGGGGCTTTCAACCAGCCCCTAGAGCTGGCACTCTGAACCTGGACTTCTAGCCTCCAAATCTGAAAGAGAATAAACTCCTGTTTGTTAAAATTACCCACTTGTGGAATTTTCTGTTAGAGCACTACAGGTAACCAATACAGTGATTATACACATGGACCTTGCCAGATGGAGTATACAGGAATTAAGACTATATCTGTGGAAAGAGACAATGGAGAAGCTCAATATAATCAGTCAGAATAAGGCCAGAGGCCAACCGTAGAATAGACCATCAACTGCTAACATGCAAATACAAGCTGAAGCTGAAGAAAATTAAAACAAGTCCACAAGAGTCAAAATATGACTTTGCGTATATCCTATCTGAATTTAGAAACCACCTCAAGAACAGATTTGATTCACTGAACACTAATGACAGAAGACTAGACGAGTTGTGGGATGACATCAAGGACATTATACATGAAGAAAGCAAAGTTCATTAAAAAGACAGAAAAAGAAAACACCAAAACGGATGTCACAGAAGACTCTGAAACTTGCTCTTCAATGAGTAGCTAAAGCAAATGGAAAAAATGATGACATAAATAAGAAGAGCTGAACAGAATACTTCAGTGAGCGGCTCAAGAAGCCAAAGTAAAGTATTATAATGAAATATGCAAAAACCTGGAGTTAGAAAACCAAAGGCAAGAACATATTCAGCATTTCAGAAGCTGAAAAACTGAAGAAAAATTCAAGCCTCAAGATGCAATATAAGGGATTCTATGGGCATAATATTGAATGAAGCAGTAAGTATCAAAAGAAGATAGACGGAATACACAAAGTCACTGTACCAAAAAGAACAGGATACATGCAACCATTTGAGGGGTAGCATAAAATCAAGAACTGATGGTATTGATGGAAGAAGTCCAAGCTGCACTGGCAAAAAACAATGCTGCAGAAACTGACTGAATACCTATTAAGATTTTTCAACAAAAAATGCAATTCTGGAAGCACTCACTCATCTATGCCAAGAAATCTGAAGATAGCTACCTGGCCAACCAACTGAAGAGATCCATATTTGTGCCCATTCCAAAGAAAGCTGACCTCAAAGAATGTGAATATTATTGAACAACATATATCATTAATATCATATGCAAGCAAAATTCTTTTGAAGATAATTCAAAAGTGGTTGCAGCATTACATCAATAGTGAACTAACAGAAATTCAAGCCAGATTTAGAAGAGGATGTGGAATGAGAGATATCATTGCTGTTGTCAAACAAACCTTGGCTAAAAGTAGAAAATAGCAGAAAGATGTTTACCTGTGTCTTATTGACTATGCAAAGGCATTTGACTATGTGGATCATAACAAATTATGGTGAACATTGAGAAGAATGAGAATTCTACAATACTTAAATTGTGCTCATGAGAAATCTGTACATTGACCAAGAGGCAGTCATTAAAACAGAATAAGGGGATACTGCACTATTTATAGGGAGCTCTGGTAGCATAGTGCCTAAGGCACTTGACTGTTAACCAGAGGGCTGGCGGTTCAAACCCACCAGCCACTTCTCGGAAGGAAGATGGGGCAATCTACTTCCATAGTGATACTGCCTCGGAAACCCAAGGAGGGGTCGCTATGAGTCGGGTCCGACTCCACGGCACATAACAACAACAACAAGCACTATTTATAATTAGGAAAAGTGTATGTCAGGGTTGTATCCTTTTACCATATTAATTCAATCTGTATGGTGAGCAAATAATCCAAGAGGCTGGACTATATGAAGAACATGGCATCAAGATCAGAGGAACACTCATTAACAACATGAGCTATTCAGAAGACACAACCTTTCATACTTAAAGTGAAGAAGACTTGAAGCACTTAACGATGAAGAGCAAAGACTAAAGCCTTCAGTATGGATTATACCTCAACATAAAACAAAAATCCTCACAACTGGACCAATAAACATCATGATAAATGGACAAAAGATTGAAGTTGTCAAAGATTTCATTTTATGGATCCACAATCAACAGCTATGGAAGCAGCAGCCAAGAAATCAAACGATGTATTGAGCAAATCTTCTGCCAGAGACATCATTAAAATGTTAAAAAGTAAAGATGTCACCCTGAGGACTAAGGGGTACTTAACCTAAGCTATGGCATTTTCAACTGCTTTATATACATGCAAAAACTGAACAGTGACTAAGGAAGACTGAAAAAGAATTGACGGCTTTGAACTATGGTACTGGCAGAGAATACTGAATATACCATGAACTGCCTGAAGAATAAATAGATCTATTTTGGAAGAAGTATAGCCAGAATATGCCTTAGAAGAGAAGACGGTAAGATTTCGTCTCACATACACTGGACAAGTTATCAGAGGGGACCCTCCCCTGGAGAAGGACATCATGCTTGGTAAAGGGTCAACAAAAAGAAGACAACCCTCAGGGAGATGGGCTGACAGTTGCAACAAGGGGCTCAAACACAGCAATGACGGTGAAGATGGCACAGGACCAGACAGTGTTCATAGGGTCACTATGAATCAAAGCTGACTCAATAGCACCTAACAACTATAGCACAAGCTCCATTCTGTCCAACAATGATGCCAACTGAAAACTAGTAACAGTGAGACAACCACCAAAGTTAGGTTTTGAAGAATCACTGGAGCCTTATTTGTGCCTGTGTTCCCAACAACAAGCTGGCACATAACTGCTGAACAAATGATAAAGGGCATAGTCAATCAGCTAGTCAGTTACTGATCAGCAGGTTTTCAGAATCTGAAACAGACTTTTAAGCAAATAATTAGAATAATGTGATGACAGCCAAGTATTAGGTTCTAAGAAAACAGAGGGGGGAAAAAAAGCAACTATGTCTGCATGTTATCAGAAGTTTCCCTGAAGGGATGCTTACACCAACTTATAAAAGTTTACAGGCAGACAAGGTGATGATCAGACAAGACTGTGGCAAAAACACTAAAAATAGAAATAACATTTCTTTATTTGAAAAAAATCATTTAAGCTCAATCAATAGCCTGGGTTACTACACACAAGGAAACAGGCATTTACCACTGGTTAGTCCTCCACTTTTGTGTTTTCTAGTTGGATCTTTCTAGGATAAGTTATAAATTTCTTGGTGGGATTCCTTTCAGAATTTTGTAGAAAACCTAGAGAAAGAAGACTGCTGTAGCACTGCTGTATGTAATAACAAAAACAGACTCATGTGTGCATATATTCGATACACCTAGTGCCGAAGGAAACAGTCTGAGCCTCCCTCCCCCTGAGGCTAACCAACTGCTTGCCTTCTTCTTTATCAGGATTGAGTCCATCATGGATTCACATACCTGCTGGGCTTAGACACCACTAGAAGCCTAAACCTCACAAGAAAATCTTTTACCTGCCTTCTGACACTCCAATTCATATTGCTGTGTATTTCCCCCAATCTTACCCAATATCTCCCTTCCCACTCTCCTAAACCCTTTACTGTGCCCTCTGGAACTCCCAATCTGGGTCAAGTTCCCAAATTCCTGCTATAGTTTCAACATTTTAACTGCACCAAGTCCTGCTTCAACTGAAACTTGGATGTTCTCCTACTTAGCTCTTACATGCTGCAGCTGATTTGTTTTATATCCCACATATGACAAGATCAAGAAATAAGGAAAGGCTTTCCTCTTTCATGCTATCACCTATACTTTCCTGATCCTCCTTCCTTCAAAAATCCCAGTACCTATGAAGCTCAAGTAATTTACCTATTAAAAAAAAAAAAAAAAATGGCCCATTGAGTTCCCAAGGCTACAAATCCTTATGGAAATAGGCTCCCATACCTTTCTCCCACTGAACAGCTAGAGGGTTCAAACCTTCGACCTTTTAGTTACTACTTAATAATATCCTTCTTACTGTTGTTACCATCTACCAACCTCCTAATAATTTTTTTCTTCAGGAAAGATTTTGTTTCCTTCCTCTCAAACTCAATTCTTTGATCATTCTAACATTCACATTAATGACCAACCTCCTAATAATTTTTCTTCAGGAAAGATTTTGTTTCCTTCCTCTCAAACTCAATTCTTTGATCATTCTAACATTCACATTAATGACTCATTGAATACTGTGGCTTCTCAGTTAGCTTCTGCACTAATCAGCCATGCAAAATCTGGATTTCCAGCACACTACTATTCTGCCCTTTTCTTGTCCCCAGTTTAATTACTCTAATAACCCCATGATAATAATTCTTTCACCTGATATTTCCAATTACTCAGTCTACTCCCTTGCTCTACTATCCACCATCCTACTTCTCATTTCTCATCCCTCCTTCCCCAGCTTAGACTCCATGATCACTGTCATCAGCAATGCAAACATCCTCAACTCCTTTGCTTATCTTTCTCCTCATCCATACTTAGACCCCATTATCACCCTGCCCCAAGTCTGAGAAGCTGAACAGGAAAGGCAAAAACTACAGAGCTGAGCTCACTAATTTCCCCGTCATAAATGGGCATTCACTTGTTGTTGTTATGTGCCGTCAAGTTGGACCTGACACATAGCGACCCCCTCCTTGGGTTTCCAAGGCAGTATCACTACGGAAGTAGATTGTCTCATCTTCCTTCAGAGGAGTGGCTGGTGGGTTTGAACCGCCAGCCTTCTGGTTAGCAGTCAAGTGCCTTAGGCACTACACTACCAGAGCTCCTGGGCATTCACTAGGGCCTGGCAAACTTCCACATTTTACTAGTGCCATATTTTTTGCATGCAACACACCCACACATATAATATGCATAGGAAACTAACGTGTAAGGGGGTTATACAACCAGCAAAAATTATATAATGACACATTATTTGTGTAAAAATACAGTAAGTTTGTTTTCCCACTCTGAGTAACAACTATTTCGTATGTTCTTGCATCTCAAGACTCCTATACAACTCTTTTTCCACTCTCAGCTTATTCTTCACTCAGGAAATAGAAGTCATAAGAAGAGATCTTATCTTCCCAGCTTCCTGTAGTCAGCTGAAATGGACTGGTTTTGGCCATTCTGAATCAGACAACCATATGATCTACTATGCCAGCAATGACAAATTAAAGAGGAATGGTGTGGCATTCACTGTCACAAAGATTGTTTCAAGATCTGTCCTGAAGGACAACGCTGTCAGTGTTAGGATAACATCCATGCACCTACAAGAAGACCAGTTAATACTACTAGTATTCAAATTTACACACCAACCACCAAAGCCAAAGATGAGGAAATTGAAGATTTCTACCAACTTCTGCAGTCTGCAATTGATGGAACATGCAATCAAGATGTGTTGATTATCACTGGTTACTAGACTGCAAAAGATGGAAACAAAGAAGAGTTAGCAGTAGTTGGAAAACATGGACTTGGTGACAGAAATGATGCTGGAGATCTCATGATAGAATTTTGCAAGAACAATGACTTATTCGTGGCAAATACCTTTTTCAACAACATAAGCGATGACTAAACACGTGGATTCACCAGATAGAATACACAGGAATCAGCTTGACTACACCTGTGGCAAGAGGCAATGGAGAAGTTCAGTATCTTCAGCCAAAACAAGGCTAGGAGCTGACTGTGGAAGAGACCATCAACTGCTCATATGCACGCTCAAGTTGAAGTTGAAGACAATTAAAACAAGTCCATGAGAGCCAAAATATGACCTTGATAATATCCTTTCTGAATTTAGAGACCACTTAAACAATAGATTTGATGCACTGAACATCAATGACTGAAAGCCAGAAGAATTGAGGGATTACATCAAGAATATCATCCATGAAGAAAGCAAAAGGTCATTAAAAATACAAGAAAAGAAGAAAAGACCAAAATGGATCTCAGAAGAGACTCTGAAACTTCCCCTTGAGCAGAAAGTAGCTAAAACAAATGGAAGAAATGACAAGATAAAAGAGCTGAACAGATCTCAAAGAGCAGCTCGAGCAGACAAAGCCAATTATCATAATGAAATGTGCAAAGACCTGGAGTTAGAAAACCAAAAGGGAAGAACATGCTTGGCATTTTTCAAGGTGAAAGAACTGAGGAAAAAATTTAAGCCTCAAGTTTCAATACTAAAAGATTCTATGGATAAAATATTGAATGATGCAGGAAGCATCAAATGAAGATGGAAGGAATACACAGAGTCACTGTACCAAAAAGAACTGGTTGATCTTCATCCATTTCAGGAGGTGGCATGTGATCAAGAACCAATGGTACTGAAGGAAGAAGTCGAAGCTGCACTGAAGGAATTTGTGAAGAACAAGGCTCCAGGAGTTGATGGAACAGGCATTGAGAAGTTTCCACAAATAGATGCCCCGCTGAAGGAACTCACTCGGCTATGCCAAGAGATTTGGAAAACAGCTACCTGGCCAACTGATTGTAAGAGGTCCATATCTGTTCCAAAGTAAGGTGATCCCACAAAATGTGGAAATTATTGAACAATATCATTGATATCACATGCAAGTAAAATCGTGTTGTTGTTGTTTTTATGTGCCATGGAGTCAGACCCAACTCATAGCGACCCCAAGGCAATATCACTATGGAAGTAGATTGCCCAACCTTCCTCCCAAGGAGTGGCTGGTGGGTTTGAACCTCCAGCTTTCTGGTTAGCAGTCAAGTGCCTTAGGTACTATGCTACCAGAGCTCACTGAAGATAATTCAAGAATGGCTGGAGCAGTATATTGACAGAGAGCTTCCAGAAATGCAAGCTAGATTCAGAAGAGGACATGGAACAAAGGATATCATTGCTGACGTCAGATGGACGTCAGCTAAAAGCAAAGAATACCAGAAAGATGTTTCCTTATGTTTTATTGACTATGCAAAACCATTTAATTGTGTAGATCTTAACAAATTGAGGGTAACATTAAGAAGAACGGGAATTCTAGAACACTTGACTGTACTCATGAGGAACTTGTACATAGAACAAGAGGTTGTCATTCAAAGAGAACAAGGAGATACTGCATGGCTCAAAATCAAGAAGTGAGTACATCAAGGTTGTGTCCTTTCACCATACTTATTCTACTTGTATGCTGAGCAAATAATCTGAGAAGCTGGATTATATGAAGAAGAACATGGCATCAGGATTGCAAGAAGACTCATTAACAACCTGAGATACACAGATGCTTTGCTTGCTGAAAGTGAGGATGACTTGAAGCACTTACTGATGAAGATTAAAGACTACAGTCTGCAGTATGGATTACACCTCAATATAAAGAAAACAAAAATCATCACAAATGGCTTCAGGGTAGATGGAGTAAAGATTGAAGTGTCAAGGATTTCATACTACTTGGTTCTACAATCAACACCAATGGAAGCAGCAGTCAAGACATTAGATGACATATTGCATTGGGCAAATTTGCTGCTAAAGACTTCTTGCAAGTGATGAAAAGCAAAAGTGTCTCCTTGAAGACTAAGGTGTGCCTAACCAAGCCATGGTATTTTCAATCACCTCTTGTGCATGTGGGAGCTAGACAATGAATAAGGAAGATCGAAGAAGAGTTGATGCTTTTGAGTTTTGGTGTTGAAGAAGAATGCTAAGAGTACCATGGTCTGCTAAATGGACTAACAAATCTGTCCTGGAGGAAGTGCAGCCAAAATGCTCCTTGGAAGCAAGAATGGCCAGACTTCGTCTCATCTACTTCGGTGAAGTTGTCAGAAGGAACCATTCCCTGGAGAAGGATATCATGTTTGGTAAAGTGGAGGGTCAATGAAGAAGGTCAAGATCCTCAACAACACAGACAGACACAGTGGCTGCAACAATGGGCTCAGGTATAGCAAGGATGGTGAGGCTGGCACAAGACCAGACAATGTTTCATTCTGCTGTGCACAGGCTCTCTATGAGTCGGAGACAATTCAATGGCACCTAACAACAACAACATCTGGCACTGTATAGATCTGCCCCTATCTTCCTTTCTGTTAATAAGGAAGAAGTGTCAAAAGCTGTCCACTCACACTCTGGATCCCATCCTCTTTTACCTTCCCAAGGACTTAACTCTTACCTGTATTATCAATTTCCTTCTTTGAACTAGAACATTCCCATCCACATAAAAAGGAGCTTTAGAAACTTGATTCTCCCATCCACAGACCAAACAGATTTAGAATGTCAACACACCATTACATAATGAGAACTTTAGGGGCCAGTAGTGTTCCATAGTACAAACTATCAAAGGATACTTCAGAGATATTCAGGCTTTAAGTACGTGCCTTTGATCAATACAGAGAAAGATAAAATTGTGACAGTAGTACTTTATTCTGCCAATAGGAAGCTGCAGTTCCACTAAATGGTCTTAGCATTTTTGTTGGTTTTGGACAAGAAATGATTCACATATTACAGACAGATAATGCTTGCACATGGGTAACATACTTCAACAGGGAGAGGGGTGGGGAATAGATTACCTTACAATGTTTCAAAGCTTCTTTGTATTCTTTGTTTCTGATTGCATCTCTAGCACTTTTTAGAGCAGTCTTCACTTCCTTGCTTGACATCCTGTCAAAACCAAAAGCTGGAGTGAATCTACAATAATACCTACTTAACCTTAAAAGTTCCAATAAACTTAACTATCTGAAAAAAAAAAAAAAATCATGTGATTCCTCCTAACTCCAACACTCTTCCTCCTTAATATACACAATATACACATAGCTTACATCCTCACCCCTTCAGATTTTTACTCAAAGGTAACTTTCTCAATGAAATCTTCCTTGTGCAAGTATTTAAAATTGCAACACTTCCTTCTCCTCTGCCCCAACCACTCAACATTCTCTTAATGCCTTTCCATGTTTTATTTTTCTTCAAAGTACTTATCACCATCTAATACACTATAGATTTTACCAAGACTTTGAACAAGTTCACTCTGGGGCAAGACCCTACTGAGAATTTGCCTTTCCACCCTAGATTTAACAAGATGCCCGGGTGTTTCTCATAGATGTATATGTAAGAACCGCCTGGGGATCTCACTAAAATGTAGATTATGACTCAGTGTATTTGGGTGGGAAGGGGAATTCTCAGGAGCGGGTTAAACCAAAATGAATTGGTTCAAAGCACTGGATTTATTTTTCTTATTTATTATTTCCGAATGTCTCATATACATTATCTCAATCTTTTCTCTTACCTTTCTCTTACAAATGATAATCCAGGCTAAATTTTTAATCATCTGTATCCTTCTGTGCATAAAGAATTAGATGAAATGCTACATTATATAGGACACTTTCATGAAGAGAATTAAAAATTTGCAGGCATAATGACTTAAAGTATACAGATAAGGCTAACAAAATTATCCATTGTTTTAACATGAATCCATAAACCAAAACCAAACCAAACTCACTGCCATCATGTCTATTGACTTACAGTGACCCCCACTGAGTTCCCAAGGCTGTTAATCTCTACGGAAGCAGACTGTCTCATCTTTTTTCCATGGAGCAGCTGGTGGGTTAAAACCACTGATCTTTTGGTTAACAGTCAACTTCCTTAACCACTACATAATCAATCCACAGCACACATAAATAAGTACTTTTGTCTTTTTGTTTTTGTTTTTCCCCACTGCCTTAACTATAGTACCTAGAATGGTATCTGGCAAATTGTAGATGATCCATATATATTTATTGATAATCAGTTGCATTTGAATTATACTCACTCTGTATACACGAGACTAAAGCTTATTTTATGGACCAGGACCCAAAACACATACCAATCTCAGTCCAATTCCACACAAAGCAAGAGCCAATAAAATAAGTCAAATTCACAGAGTACAACACTAACCCAAATTTCCTTAACTATGATGTGAGAATTTTAGAATGTCATTTATCCATTCTGTTTTAATACTAGTTTCTGTAAAATGTAAACCATAATATTAACTTTACTTTCCTTATAGTCAGGATAAGTGTAAACCAAAAAAACCAAACTCACTGCCAACGAGTTGTTTCTGACTCATAGAGAACCCCATTGAGTTTCCAAGGCTACAAATCTTTACAGAAGTAGATTGCCCCATCTTCCTTCCATGGAGCAGCTGGTGGGTTTGAACCACTGACCTTCCAGTTAGCAGTCAAGTGCCTTATCCACTATGCCACTGGAGGTCAAAGTATTAGCATAAGATCATTATTTTCATTAAGGGGTTATGGTGGAGCTTTGGTTAAGTACTCATCTGCTAACCAATAGGTTGGAAGTTCAAAGCACCAGCTGCTCTGCAAGGAGAAAAACACTGTTGACCTGTTCCTTTAAAGATTACATCCTAAAAATCCCTATGGGGCAGTTCTACTCTATCCTATAGGGTCACTATGAATCAATTACTTCCTTTGAAGTGAAGCACAATGTTTACATATGAACAGAAGCAATGAATTTACGAAAATATTAAACACTAATTTCAGCAGCAAGATGGGGCAATCTACTTCCAAAGTGATACTGCCTCGGAAGCCCAAGGAAGGGTCACTATGAGTCGGGTCCGACTTGACAGCACATAACAACAACAACAATTTCAGCAATAAAGAGATATTTCAGTTACTAAGCAAAATATTTCTTCATTTAATCTTAAGACATACCAATTTATTTAGTTAATATTTAAATAAATAAATAGATACATCTTCAGATTTCATAACGTATTCTAGTTTACTAGTAAACAAATCATATTCAACCACAATTCAATGTTAAAAGAAAAGAAATGTGTCTATTTATTGCTAACTTCAAGGAGCTCCAGTAGCACAGTGACTAAGGCATCTGACTGCTAACCAGAAGGTTGGTGGTTCAAACCCAGCAGCCACTCCTTGGAAACAAGACTGGGCAATATATTTCTGTAAACATCTACTGCCTTGGAAACCCAATGGGGGTCCCTATGAGTCAGAATAGACTCGATGGCAGTGGGTTTGGTTTTTTCATTGCTATCTCTATTTACTTGTAATCTCATCAGGAAGATAAAACAAAGCTGGGTAAATATTAAGGAGGTAGAGATATTCAAGGTAATAAAATGAACCAAGACAACAGATTGCTAACATGGTACACTGACAGTCTTCATATCCAAAGAAGAGACTAATATAGAAGTGCAAGACCAAAGAAGTGTGAGAAGTTATTAAAAAAAAAAATCCTTTTGACTTAATGGATGATGGCATTAAAAATAATATAAAAATTAAGATATCACAAAGTCACTTCATCTGCAGTCAGAACCAGATTTTCAAAATAGGTAGAAAAGTGGTTTTTTGTCTAATTTATATATAGTATATATATAAATATGTATAGTTAATATACATATGTCTAGTTAGTATATATATAAAGCAATATATTTGCTCTAATTTTAAAATTAGTGCCTTATCTGAAATTATCTTTGATAAATTTATTGGTGAAAATGTCAGTAGAATTTATGTGGTCTACAAGTCTTGATTAGAGTAAGCAACAAACTTCAATGCTGATGTCACATTCAATTTTCTCTAGTCAAAGTGCCCCTAAGTAGATTAAAAGAACAGGGCAAGTCAATGATGGTGACAGTTGATGTCGACCAATAAAGAGTGATTAAAAAAACAAAAAGACAGCCAATGAAAAATCAAGAGATGTCCAACTTCAAAAGAAAAAAAAAATAGTTTAAAGGTGAGACCAAACAAATAAAAGAATGCAAATTTTCCAGGACTAAAATCACTATTTCTTCTATCACCCAACATTTAAGAGGCACCACATGTGAGCAAGGTAGAACCAACCAGCACTAACACAAGTACAGCTACCAAGCTATATGCTGCACATAAGAGAAAATAGAAGAGAGGCCCCTGCTATAAAGAATAAAACATCAATCAAGAGAGGGACCTAATGCATATTAGTCATTAAAGAATCAACAGCTAAACTAATGGTAATGAGTGGAAGTGCAATCGACATTCAAACAAGTGTGGCATGAAGTAATTAATGGCTACTACATGGAGAAGACAAGACTTAAGAAAGGAAGAAAGGAAAATTACTCTGTTGTTGTTGTTGTTTGTTGTCGAGTCGGACCTGACTCATAGCGACCCCTCCTTGGGTTTCCGAGGCAGTATCACTACAGAAGTAGATTGCCCCATCTTCCTTCGGATGAGTGGCTGGTGGGTTTGAACCGCCACTTCTGGTTAGCAGAAGTGCCTTAGGCACTATGCTACCAGAGCTCCTTGAAAATTACTCTAGTCAGAGTTATTAGCAAAGTCAGAGAGGTAGGCATATGTGACATGTGTAAGCAACAATGAAAAAACTAGGCTGAATGGAACAGAAGAGATTATCTGAAGAACAAGAAACTCAGGTTGGGTTAGGTAAATAGGGTATGTTGTTGTTGTTGTTATGTGCTGTCGAGTCAGCCCTGACTCATAGGTATGTTGTTGTTGTTGTTATGTGCTGTCGAGTCAGCCCTGACTCATAGCGACCCCTCCTTGGGTTTCTGAGGCAGTATCACTACGGAAGTAGGATTGCCCAACCTTCCTTCCGAGGAGTGGCTGGTGGGTTTGAACTGCCAGCCTTCTGGTGAGCAGGCAAGTGTCTTAACCACTATGCTACCAGAGCTCCCAAATAGGGTATAGTTTACAGAAATCCTTGAAAGTCAGAGGGACAAGTTTGGACTTAAATACAGAAGCAAATAAGGAGTCATTAAATGCTTCTAAATAGGTTATTTTTAAGGACCACAAGAAACAAATTCCAATTTTCTCTCAGTAATCAATTCTGAGAGAGCTGAATATGGGAGCTCTGGTAACGTAGTGCCTAAGGCACTTGACTGCTAACCAGAAGACTGGCAGTTCAAACCCACCAGCCACTCCTCGGAAGGAAGGTTGAGCAATCTACTTCCGTAGTGATACTGTATCGGAAACCCAAGGAGGGGTCGCTATGAGTCGGGGCCAACTCGACGGCACATAACAACAACAACAATCAATTCTTAATGCTCAATACCCTTCCATATCTGTATATCTGTCCATATGCAGTTACAGTTCTTCATGCTGCAGTGGTACCCTTCCATTCTTTTTACCAACTCCTTCTTCATGTGATTTGACATTCAGCATAATATGCTAGCACTGAAGTCCTCTCTTTTCCTCTAACATTTATGCATATATGTGCAGGTGGTCACTACAGGGTCACTGTGAGTTGGAATCAACTAGGTTTGGTTTATGGTAAGTATATCAATTACAAAAGGTTAACTAAGTTTTTTTTCTCTTTTTTAAAGAAATAATTTATTGTGTTTTAGATCAAATTTTACACAGTAAATTAGACTGTCATCCAAAAATTCATATACAAATTGCTCTGTGACACTGGTTACAATCCCCGTAATGTGTCAGCAGCACTTAGACCATTTCCATGCCATGTGCCCCATCTATCCAGCTTCCCTGCCCCTCTTTACTTTTTCATCTTTGCTTTTAGGTAAACGTTGACTGTGTGGTCTCATATAGTTGACTGTTTAAAGAAGCATATTCTTCATGGGTGTTACTATATATTTTATAGGCCAACCTATTATTTGGCTGAAAGTGACCTCTGGGAAGAGCTTCAGTTCCAGCTTACGCTAGCCTCCAAGACCGTGAGACCAGAAGAACTGGATAATGCGCAGCTACCACTGCTGACCAATCTGAAAGAGACTATAATTGGAAGTCCTGGATGGAATGGGAGAAAAATGTGGAACAAAACGTAAAATCATAAAATAGACTAGGCTGACTGGTCTGATAGGGACTGTAGAACTCCTGAGACTATGGCCCTTAGACACTTCAAGCCTAGAACTGAACTTACCCCCATGGCTCAACTTTCAGCCAAACAATACAGGCCTATAAGGTGAACAGTAACACCAGTGAGGTATGCAATCCTTAGAACCATGGACCATGGGAAATCAAAAGGGCAGCATTTGCCCAAGGATAAAGCTCAGAAGGCAGGAAGGGATAGCAAAGAATTAATGGAAACAGTAAATACAGGGAGTAAGTGGGAAGAGTGCTGTTACATTGTGAGGATTGCAATCACTCTCATTCAACAAAATACGTATGAATTGTTTAAGGGAAAACCTACTTGTTCTGTAAACTTCCACCCAAATCACACACACACACACACACACAAAGTAGCAAGAACTGCACTTAAAAGGAGTCAGAAAGTCATGCGATCCTCAGCCTATATGACTATGAAACCTCACAGAAGTTTTTGCATAGAAGCCACCATGTGAATACTGTTATTGTTTGCTTCCATGGAGTCAGCCCTCTACTCATGGCAACCCTGTGTGCAATGGAAGAAAGTACTGTATGGTCCTGTACAATGTCCATGATTAGCTGCAGATCACACCACTGTGATCCAATATTAGACTCAAGCCTACAACAGGGACTATTCCGTCCAAACCAATGCAGTGCTCTTTAGCTGAGCTACTCAACTTAAGCTTAACGGATTCTTTTTTTTTTTTTATTGTTCTATACAGATATATAGGAGCTCTGGTTACACAGTGCCTAAAGCACTTGACTGCTAACCAGAACGCTGGCGGTTCAAACCCACCAGCCACTCCTCGGAAAGGAAGATGGGGCAATCTACTTCCGTAGTGATACTGCCTCGGAAACCCAAGGAGGGGTCGCTAGGAGTCGGGTTCGACTCGACGGCACATAACAACAAAAACATACAGATATATAATGTCTTCCACTTCAACAAATTATTAAACATAGGTATGCTAACTCTAGGACTCCTTGCATATACCCTATTAGTAAGTGGCTGGTGATATTCCAGTTTCCAAAGCCTACTTAAAAACATTTAGTTTCCTTACTACCAAAAAGCCTAATTCTCAGTTTGCTCAAGTGAGAAAGGAAGACTCTCCTTTACAATAAACAAAAAAAACAAAAACTCACTGCCATCGCATCAATTCTGACTCATAGTGACCACCTCTGGGTTTCCCAGCAGTAAATCTTTATGGAAGTAGGTTGCCCAGTCTTCCTACGGCGGAATGGCTGGTGAATTTGAACCACCAACCTTCTATTTAGCAGTCAAATGCCTTAGGCACTATGCCACCAGACCGCCTTCTCCTTTATACCAGTAGCTCATTACTGCATTTTTCACCCTCCCCCAGTGCTCTCCATTTCTACATCTTTGCTTCTCCCATTCAGCCTGCTCACTCTCACCAGTCTACTCACATGCTACATATAATTTAAGGTCAAGTTCATATGCCACGCATAGCAATCACAGACCAATTTCACACAGGGAATTTATAATGTGTTATCTATACTAGCACTTCCAAATATGTATTCTAAGGAACATTAGCATGCTTAAAAGGGTTAATAAATCATCTAGTAAGTTTGTGAATATTGAGCACTACATATCTCACTTTTTAAAAGCCATAATGTATGTTACATTTTAAAGGCTCTGAGAAGTCCTATAGCAAAGATCCAAAGACAGTTGGACCAGTAATTTTGACATTTATGTGATCAAAGAACATTTATTTCACTGAACATCAACTAACAAACATTGTGAAGCACACCAGCATTAAGTACTAGGTTGCTAACTGGAAGGTTACAGGTACAACCCCACCAGCTGCTCAAGAGAAAAGATCTAGCAATCTGTTCTGTCAAGACTACAGACTAGGAAACCCTATGGGTCAGTTCTACTCTATCCTATAGGGTTGCCATGAGTCAGAATCAACTCGATGACACACAACAAGAATTTCCCAAAGTACAATTTGGGTTATTCTGGCTTTTGTTTTTTGTCTGTTTGGAAATTAACTGTATACTTTTATATGGTTATTAAATTTACAGTTATGTGTCTGTCACCCAAAACTAGACTGCAAGTGCCTTAGGATAAAAAAACTATTTCTATTACTTACTTTCACTACCTTACTGTCTTAGACATCGTAGATAGTCAATAAATACTTACAGAATCACAGTGAATAAAGACAATACTGAATTTCTTCCACATAGTCACAAAGTGCACAATTGGCCTTCTTTTCATAAGGCAGAATACAGTGCTGCTGGTATATTAAACATTAAAAGAACTAAAAGAATCAAACCTAGACCAAGACGTTTCGATTGAAGACCTTGCTGAACTGCAGGGTTAAGTATTTCATTACAGTAAGCAATCCCTAACTTACAAGTCTTTAACCGATGACTTAAACACTGCAACACACATACACATACATATACGAGTGCACATACAGAGACAATAGGTAACTTAATGATTGGCAAAAATGTCTATAAAAAAATGATCAAAACAATGAAGAAATTTGAAATTATGTAAAAACTACCTGAAGAAAATGGGGAAAGCCTGGAAAAAAATTCATTGGTGAGGATGGATGGGGAAAGGGAGAGTATTCATGTAAAAAGTAAAGAGAAATGGCATAACATACTACACAAAACATTGTTCCACATCCTACTTTGGCGAGTAGCAACTGGGATCTTAAAGGCTTGCAAGAGGCCATCTAGATGCAACGATGGGCTTCTATTAGCCCAGAGCAAAGAAGAATGAAGAAAACCAAAGACACATGGAAACAATTGGTGCAAGTGATCAGTACACCATGTGATCCTCGGCCTATATGACTACGAGACCAGACAAACTAGATGGTGTCCAGCTACTACTGTCAACCACTTGGAAGAGGATCTATGTAGGAGATCCTGGATAGAGTGGGAGAACAATATAGAACAAAACTCAAAATCATTAAAAAAAAAAAAAGGACCAGATTTGCTGGTCTGATAGAGCCTGATGGAACCACTGAGACTATGGCCCCTAGCTGCCCTTCATGTCTGGAACTGAACCTACTCTTGTGGCTTCCAGCCAAACAAAAGACAGGCATAAGAGCTGAACATTTACATTACATAGATATACTCCTTAGAGAGAGATCAATCATGGAAAAATAGAAGGGCTGTGTATGCACAGTGAAATACCTTGGGAGGGGCAGGAGTGCATGGGAGGGAAGGACACAGGGAAGAAGTAATTATGGGGAGGAAGTGGGAGGGGAGCTGTTGCATTGTGGGAAACTGTAGTCAACATCATGAGACAAAGTATATGAGTTACTCAGTGGAAAGTGAATTTGCTCTGTAAACCTTCACCCAAATCACAATAAAAATTTTTTTAAAAAGTAAAGAGTAAGAGATTAATAGTTAAAAGGAGAGGAAAACTGATTTTAGCTCACCATAAAAACTTTTAATAATGTGAAATGGGCTGCTCAAAGGAAGTGTGTTTCCATCACTGGAGATGAAAAAATCACAGGCTGGACAATCCACTGGCTAAGAATGTTGTAGGACACATTGAATATCAGATAGGAGGGAGGATTTCAAAGCCTCTTAAATTCTTTCAATACCATGTTTCTAGAGCCCTAAAATATCCATCTTGTTCCAATCCACAAAACCTGCTCCCACTGACACGGCACAGAGAAGACAAAAAAAAAAAAAGATGTATTCCCATCATCCTGACCCAGAACTCAGAATAAATTCCCTGTAGAAACATGGCCATGGACAGTAAATACGGTTTAGAGAAACAGTCCTATGTTACAGAAACCTTATAAGTTAAATGCAATTTTTAGGAATCCAAGTTTCAGTCAATATTTTTTCCTTGGTTAAATGTGTTCTACATTCCAAAGTAACTCAAGACATCCTGTTCACAAGGGAGCTAACCTGTACTAATTTCCATGCTGTATTATTACTGATTTTTCTTCCCTAGAGTGTAAACTCTTTGTAGACAGACTATTGTTTATATTTCTGAATATTCCCACAGATCTTTAGCATGCTATTTGATTAACAACTCCTTCAACTAATGGGGATTAAGCTCATTGGACTGTCATGACATTTTGTAATTAACTCTTTTGTAGTGAGATAAGGTACAGACTGCTCAAGTTCAAGGCCTCCTTCTGTAACTTTGAAGCAATTTACACTCTCCAAACTTCAGTTTTCCTATCTGCAAAATGATGAAAGCTAAGATTACTGAAATCAGTCAATGTAAAAGTAACTGGCATAAGCTAGGTACTCAATAAACACTTAGCATAACGCTAAGCATGTAGTAAGCACTATGTAAGTATCAAATAGGATGTGGCCCTTATTACTATTGTCTGAATTTACTCAAAAATCACTGCCAGGTAATACTATTAAGAGTTGATTTTATGCTTAATTAAGTAATGCAACTCCTCCTCTTCCTGTCAAAATATTAAAATGACTAGTGTGATGTGCAAACTGTATACCTGATAAGTAAAATTTTTTCAAAGGCTCTGGAACACAAATCTGCTTCTTCCAGATTTTTCAAAAGGAGTTCAACAATCAAGAGACCGTGATTTTTCAAGAGGGAAACAATGGTATTCTGAACTTATGTCAATTAATCGAACAGGTCACACTGCCCAACAGTTCTTCTTTCCAGAGCCATTCCCATATCTCTCCTTTGTACTTGAAAGCAAGATACATCTAAGCTTTTCTCCGCCTAGAACCTGCAATTTCTCACTTATTAGGCCCCTCTCACTATGTGGAAGCTCAAAAAATCGTTACTGCAGCGACAAAGAGAGGCAGTAAGATGAGGTGTATTACAAATCCCTATAAGGAAAGGTATTCGAGAGGACCCAAGGTATCCATATCGCATCTAAGGCGGTCCAGCCAGAGGCCCCACAAAGAACTGCACCATCCAACTTAAGTGACAGACGCGCCGCCACCTCATCACACAGTTCACGCTCTTGCCTAATACTGTGCCACGCGTGCCCGGCGCAAAACGAGCACAACCAGCCCACAGATCCTTTCTCACTCTAGGTACCATTTCAACTGTACTGGAACCAACTTCTGCAAGAGCAAGAAAGACCCAACCTACCTGGGACAGATGCTGCTTTCCTCCAAATGCCAAGCTTGGAGACAAGGCGCATGCGCACTTCCCAGGAGTCGCTCCTGTCACTGGAAATGGCTGTGCTTTAGATAGCTCGACATTTGATTAAAAGGCCTTAATATGGGTTAAGCCCGGAATTCCCTATTGCGCATGTGCGCGCTCTAACCTTCATGGGATTTGTAGTTCTGCGGAAGAAGGGCTGAATTAGGAGAAAAAGAAACTGGTATCCGCCCTTCTTTCTCCCGGAGGGAATTCCTAGAGGGAGGAGGCGGAGCCAGCGGCCTAGAGCCAGGCTATCAGAACCTCTGCCTGCGATGCTTTTGCTTTGGTTGTCAGTGGTCACAACCTCGGCGTTCGCTTCGCCGCTCCCTGGAGCAGGTGGGCAGAGAGGCATAGCAGCTTTGGAACAGCCCGAGGCGCCTAATGTGGTGCTGATCGTGAGCGACTCCTTCGTAAGTACCATGAGGCAAGTGAGAGGGGCCCCTACTCAGAACCGGGGACTGGCGACCTGCCCACAGCCTCATCTCTCCCTCACTATTGGGGAGCAGAATCAAAGACATTTTTAATCATGTTTTACTCGTGTGTATCGTAAGAAATACACTTTACTTCCAGACTCTGTATGCACACACATGCACACTACACATATATGCTTAACCAAAAGTTTCAAAAAACAGTACTTTAGTAAATCAAATGCACTCTGATAGAGTCTTTGCAAATCTTTTTTTTTTTCATATAGTGACAACAACTCACTAAATTAATTTTACTACTACTAGTAAACTTTCGGGAGCTCTAGTAGCATAGTGGCTAAGACACTTGCCTGCTAACCAGACAGCTGGCGGTTCAAACCCACCAGCAACTCTTCGGAAGGAAGGTTGGGCAATCCTACTTCTGTAGTGATACTGCCTCGGAAACCCAAGGAGGGGTCGCTTTGTGTCGGGTTTGACTCGATGGCAAACAACAACAACAACAACACAGTAAACTTTCAGTACATACCCGTTTGTTTCAATTGTGGGCAAAAATAGCTTGTTGGCTTTCCAGTTCACCACAAGTTTGCAGGAATTAATATTTGGGTGAGAAATGAAGAGCACTATCTTACCCAGATATCTCATAGTGTTTTTCTGCTGAGTTAAATGCTTTAGCTGATATAATTTGATCCACTCCCCATATCCCAGAGAAATTGTATGTGTATATATGTGTGAGAGAGAGTGTGTTGTCCTCGCCATTATTGTTATTTAACCACAAATTTGAACAGATTTTGGAACTTTCCCAAGCCTTCAACTAAAAGAATAATGCTATCAACTTAACTAGTGCTTTTAACATTACCTATGCTTTAAAAACATCTACTTAGACAAACAGATATTTGGTTAATTATATTATTAGTTTACTATCACTGAAGATGGCATGATAGAATTTTGCAAGACCAACAACACAATGACTATACATGTGAACCGTGCCAGATGGAATACAGAGAAATCAAATTGATTATATCTGTGGAAAGAGATGATGGAGTAGCTTAATATCAGTCAGAACAAGGCCAGGAGCTGACTGTGGAACAATCAATAGTTCATATGCAAGTTTAAGTTGAAGCTGAACAAAATTAAGATAAGTCCACAAGAACTAAAATATGACTTGAGTATATCCCACCTGTGTTTAAATGAAAACATATTTGACACATTCAACTGGTGTTGAAGAAAACTGGATGAGTTGTGGGATGACATCAAGAACGTCATATATGAAGAAAACGAAAGGTCATTAAAAAGGCAAGAAAGAAAGAAAAGACCAAAATGGATGTCAGAAGAGACACTGCAACTTGCTAGTACTCATTGACATGTTTCAACCAATGGCTGCAACACTGGAAGTGCTCATTCATTTATGCCAAGAAATATGGAAGACAGCTAGCTGGCCAACCAACTGGAAATGATCCATATTTGTGCCTATTCCAAAGAAAGGTGATCCAACAGAATGCAGAAAGTAGTGAACAATATCATTAATAACTCACACAAGTAAAATTTTGTTGAAAATACTTCAAAAACCAATTAAAGCAGTATATCCACAAAGAAATGCCAGAAACTTAAGCTGTATTCAGAAGAGGACCTGGAACAAGTAATATCATTGCTGATGTCAGATGGATCTTGACTGAAAGCCAAGAATACCAGAAAGATCCTCTATCTGTTTTGTTTTGACTATGCAAAGGCATTTGCAATTATGGATAACACTGCAAAGAATGGAAACTACAGAACACTTAATTGTGCTCATGCAGAACCTGTACATAGACCAAAAGATGGTTTAAAATCGGGAAAGGTATGTGTCAGGGTTGTGTCCTTTCACCTTTACTTATTCAATCTGTATGCAGAGCACATAATCCAAGAAGCTGAACTATATGAAGAAGAACATGACATCAAAATTGGAGGAAGACTCATTAACAACCTGCAATATGCAGATAACACAACCTTGCTTGCTGAAAGTGAAGAAGTTTTGAAGCACTTAACTGATGAAGATCAAAAACTACAGCTTTCAGTATGGATTCCAACTCTAAAAACCAAACTCACTGCCATGGAGTTGATTCTGACTCATAGTGGCCATTTTTGGTTTCTGAGGCAATAAATCTTTACAGAAGTAGATTGCCCAGTCTCCTTCTGTGGAGTGGTTGGTGGGTTTGAACTGCCAACCTTCTGGTTAGCAGTCAAATGCTTTAGGCACTACACCACCAGAGCTCCTTCCGGTATGGATAACACCTCAATATAAAGGAAACAAAAATCCTAATTGGACTGATAAGTGACATCCCAATAAATGGTAAAAAGATTTACCATTTTTCAAATGGTTTTCAAGGATTTCCTTTTGCTTGTATCGACAGTCAACACCCATGGAAGCAATAGTCAAGAAATCAAACAACTTATTGCATTGGATAAATCTGCTGCAAAAGACTTTAGAGTGTTAAAGAGCAAAGATGTCTCTTTGAATATGACATAGGTGTACCTGACCCAAGCCATTGCCTTTTCAGTAGCCTCATATGTATTTGAAAGTTGGACAGTAAATAAGGAAGACCATGGAAGAACTGATGCCTTTGTATGTGTTGGCAAAGAACACTGAATATACCATAGACTGCCAAAAGAATGAACAAATCTGTCTTGAAAGTGATACAGATGGAATGCTCCTTAGAAGCGAGGATGGCCAGACTTCATCTCCTGTCTTAGGTCATGTTATCAGGAGAAACTAGTCCCTGGAGAAGGATATCATGCTTGGTAAAGTAGAGAGTCAGCGAAAAAGAGGAAGACTCTCAATAAGATAGATTGACACAGTAGCTGCAAAAATGGGCTCAGGTATAGCTGCAATTGAGAGCATAGTGCAGGACCAGTCAGTGTTTTGTTCTGTTGTATGTAGGGTTTCTTTGAGTCAAAACTGACTGAACTGCCCCTAAAAACAACAACATCACTGGATCTTACTGTGGTCACTTAAATGTGTGATTTTAAGCATTTCTGAACCAAAAAGTATGTTTTTAATAACTATGTTCTTTTGATTCCCCTGGGAGCTCTGGTAGCATAGTGCCTAAGGCACTTGACTGCTAACCAGAAGGCTGGCAGTTCAAACCCACCAGCCACTCCTCGGAAGGAAGGTTGGGCAATCCTACTTCCGTAGTGATACTGCCTCAGAAACCCAAGGAGGGGTCGCTATGAGTCGGGTCTGACTCGACGGCACATAACAACAACAGTAACAACAATTGATTCCCTTAAGGAGCTCTGGTAGTGCAGTGCTTAGAGAATGGAGAATATTGGACATTTCCATGAAAGAAGCTTACTATGAAGTGTTTTCAGATCAAAAGAACTAGAAGGAAGCAGGATTTTGGAGAGAGGGAAGTTGAGTTTCCTTGCGGTCTTAATGGAGGCCTCGTCTGACTTTTTGAGCAGTTCTCAAGCTTCATAGTTGTTCCCTGTTGGAGTAAGAGGACCAGCTGTTCATACCCTCATGTGGATTTTCTTGGGCAAGACAACTATCTTCAGCAGAGGAGTTTTTTATTCCTAAAAGGAGATCTGGGTATTACATCACATCATCATAGACATTTCCAAAAGTTATTGAGTTATTTAGGTTTGTTATTGTTTTTAGTATAGTATGAACACACAGCAGGAAAAAGATAAGGCAGTCTGCTTCCATAAAGATTTACAGCCTTGGAAACCCTGTGGAGTCACTATGAGTGGAAACTGACTTACTGGCAGTTGAGTTTAGTATATGTTTAAATGTTTTGCACTCATTACATTTATTAATGTTCAAACTGTCCTGTCTTTTGCCAGTAGAAGCCTTCAAGATTATTCCTAACTCATTAACTTATGATATGCAGATGACACAGCCTTGCTGAAAGTGAAGAAGACTTGAAACAGTTACTGATACAGATCAAAGACTTACAGCCTTCAGTATGGATTACACCTAAATATAAAACAAAAATCCTAATAACTGGACCAATAAGCAACATCGTGTTAAATGAAGAAAAGATTAAAGTTGTCAAGGATTTCATTTTAATTTGGGGTCCACAATCATGGAAGCAGCAATCAAGAAATCAAAGCATATAATTGTATTGGACAAATCTGCTGCAAAAGACCTCTTTAAAGATGTCACTTTGAGGATTGTGGTGTGCCTGACCCAAGCCATGGTATTTTCAGTCACATCATATGTATGCAATAGCTAGACAATAAATAAGGGAGACCATAGAATTGGTGTCTTTGAAGTATAATGTTGGCAAAGAAAATTAAATATACCATGGACTGCCAGAAAAATGAACAAATCTATCTTGGAAGATACTCCTTAGAAGAGAGGATGGCTAAAATTCACCTCACATACTTTGGTCATGTTGTCAGGAGGAACCAGTCCCTAGAAAAGGACATCATGCTTGGTAAAGTAGAGGGTCAGCGAAAAAGAAGAAGACCGTCATTGAGATGGTCTTGAGCCTTGTGGATCAAAACTGGTGACAATTGTGAAGATGGCACAGGACCAGGCATTGTTTTGTTTTGTCAGTATGAGTCAGCGACCCTATGTACAACACCAAGGGCACCTAACAACACCAAGGGCACCTTGCTTTGACAGTCTCAAGTACATCTTGTTTTCTGTCCCAACTTTGGAAATTATATTTAGAGACCACAATCTGCTTTTTAGTGCTTTCATTGCCTCTAGACATTTCCTGTGGCAGACCTAGAAAATACATATATTTTAGAGAATAATCATTCACGAGTTCATACTGACAGTTCCAATTAAATATTAAAAGATTATTAATTCTTACAATTTGTGTTTGTGTTTCTTTTATACCAAATATTTTGGTTCCTAAAGACATTAATAGGAGCTCTGGTAGCATAGTGCCTAAGGCACTTGACTGCTAACCAGAAGGCTGGTGGTTCAAACCCACCAACCACTCCTCGGAAGGAAGGTTGGGCAATCCTACTTCCGTAGTGATACTGCCTCGGAAACCCAAGAAGGGGTCGCTATGAGTCGGGGCCGACTCGACGGCAAATAACAACATAACAACAACAAAGACATTAATATAATTACATATTTGCTTTACCCAAATAAATGTTGTTAGCTGCCATTGATTCAATTCTCACTCAGGCCAACCCCATGTGTGAAGATTTGAACTGTTCCTTAAGGTTTTCAGAACTCCTCTGGACTCCCTCCTGGGCCCCTTTCTTTCCTCTCTCTAAATTCTCTCCCTTAGAGGTTTTATTCACCCCTAAGGTTTTCAATACCGTGTTGTTGTTGTTGTTTGCCATCGAGTCGGACCCAACTCATAGTGACCCCTCCTTGGGTTTCCGAGGCAGTATCACTACAGAAGTAGATTGCCCAGTCTTCCGAGGAGTGGCTGGTGGGTTTGAACCACCAGCCTTCTGGTTAGCAGTCAAGTGCCTTAGGCACTATGCTACCAGAGCTTATTTCACCAGGGTAGAGTTCTCTGAGCTCAGGATTCCCATGGGTCCCCAAAATCTCTCAGTCTGGAAATCTCAACATCTCAAGGGTTTTATGTATGTCCCAAACTTTGGATTGACTCATCTCTTAAACTAATTTGTTTATAATTATATTGAAAACATTATAAAAGTGTGACTCTAGGAGTAGAGTATCCTTTTTTTCTGTCTTTGCTTTTCACTAAGAGAAGTTCTTCAATTTCCAATTCAGTCCCCAAATGTGTATGTCCCACCCACCCAGCCATCTCTCCTAATCTTCAGACTCGTATATCCAGGTGCCTGATTGACATCTCCACTTATTTGAATGACTAGATCCTTCTCATTCTTCAGGGTTCATACTTCCTAGAAAAGCCTTGCCTCTCCACCCCTTCTAAAGTAGGTCTCCTTTGTTATCCTGTATCTCAAGTTTTCTTCAAAGCACTGATCACAATTTGTAATTAATAGTGGTTTTAATTTTTGCCAGTATAATTTTGGCCTCCCCCATATGACTTTAAGCTCTATGGGGGCAGGGACTATGTCTGTTTTATTCACCACTGTACCCCTAGATCTTGCACAGTGACTTGCACATAATTAAGTACTTAAATACTCATTCAATCAGTCCATCATCTCTCAAAAGAACTTTTCAGGAAGTCCTTTAAAACATTTATTATATTCAAATGAATGTTAGTGTAACACTGTGCTGAATTCTAGCTATTTATGGACTAGAAACACTTCCTACGTTTGTTTTTTATCTTTTGAGGATTCTTAACGGTCATACTAAAGTCATTTGCTACTTGTGTATTTTACAGTTAAAATGAAAGGAAACATACTTCTTTAGTAATGGAATCAATGTATCCAAATGTCTTTATTCTAGGATGGAAGACTCACATTTCATCCAGGAAGTCAGGTAGTGAAACTTCCTTTTATCAACTTCATGAAAACTCATGGCACTACCTTCCTCAGTGCCTACACAAACTCTCCAATTTGTTGCCCATCTCGAGCAGGTATGAATGAACATGCTTGATATTAATGAAAGAAAGTGGCAACACATTGAAAATAAATTCACAATTAAAAGGGTTATACCAAAAAGTCATATTGGTTGCTTGTAAGTTTTCTTTAAAAAAAAAAAAAAATTGTAAGAGATGTATGTTCTCAAGTATGTTTTGGACATTGGGATTATTAGAATTTCTAATTATTTTTCAGAAGTAGGAATTTTATTTTCTAAAATAATGTCTAGTTCATATGTTACAGTTTCATTTCCTTATCATCTGTGACTAAGAATCTTTTCATGATACAAAAATGAAGAAGTATTCATATTTCCTAAAAGAGTCCTATTTCCAAAGAAATTTTTCAGTAAAGGCATAGGAACATACATGAATTTCAGAGTACAGGTAGTCCCCAATTTACAACTGGGTTCCCTTCTGACATAAGTCAAGTAACTCTTTTTTTATCATTTTTATCATTTTCATTATTATTGCCTTTCATTATCAATATCTTTATAAATCTGGTCTTTGTCTTTGGGGGTTGGAAATGTTACATATAAACATAAGCAAATTATGTCTGCAGCACTGTATGTAGTACATATTACTAACAATAAGACATATAAAAATATAAAAATTGTCATAAGTACAAAAAAAAAAAGAAACCCACTGCTGTTGAGTTGGTTCTGACTCATAGTGACCTCCATTGGGTTTCCAAGGCAGTAAATCTCTTTGGAAGTAGATTGCCCCATCTTCCTTCCACAGAGTGGCTGGTAGTTTTTTGAACTACCAACCTTCGGGTTAGCAGTCCAGGGCCTTAGGCACTGTACTACTAGAGCACCATAACTGAAATATGTTGTAAGTTAGGGACTACTTATGTATCAGAGCTACTTGAATATTTACATATTATTTCAGATTACATACTTTAATCTCTTTCTGTTCAGTCTCAATTTACTGCTACCCAAATCCAATTGTTCACTTTTGTCATAGTAATGTAACAAATGGGCATAGTTGTAATGGCAAAATTTTAGTGACATTGAAAAAAAAATGCCATTGATTCCAATTCATAATGACTCCCTGTGTTAGAGAGTAGAACTATCTCATAGGGCTTCCAAAGTTGTAATCTTGCTTAAAGCATCTAACGCTGGTATTTTTTATTATAGAACATGAACTCGAAACTTGTAGACTATACCCCTTCTTGGTAATAGTCTTAATAGGTAAAATAAGTGAAGCCTTACTTTAACTATTGTTCCATATTATTTTTCAGCATTGTGGAGTGGCCTGTTCATTCACTTAACAGAATCTTGGAATAATTTTAAGGGCCTAGATCCAAATTATACAACATGGATGGATGTCATGGAGAAGCATGGCTACCGAACACAAAAATTTGGAAAACTGGATTATACTTCAGGACACCACTCTGTTAGGTAAAAAAAAAAAAAGAAGAAGAAGAAGAAAAGAATAAGCTGCCTTCTGCTACAGTGCATATATATATATATACTCTTTTTAACTTTTATTTTTTCATATCTCTACAAGGTGAAGATAAATCTCTTAATCCCTGGATTATGTTAATCTGGCTAAAATGTTGTTGTTGTCAGGTGCCATCGGGTCGGCTCTGATTTGTAGCAACCCAGTGTACAACAGAATGAAACACTGCCCAGCTAAAACTTTAGCTCTCTTTGATCTTCTTAAAATATTAAAATTGCTAAAATGCTGATTATTTTGTTTTTCTTAAACATTAAAGGACTATAGTGTCTATAAAATTATTTAGCTCATGATTTTGATTGACTTTTCATTATATATAGGCTATTTTAATGCTTATTTTATAATGTGCCTTACAAACCACAATATTTTTCTACTTGCCTTTGATAGTTCTCTCTCATGTGAATCTGTCGTAGCTCCCATACCCCTCCCCATTTCACTAAGAAGGCTGGCATTCAAACCCACCAGCCACTCCTTGGAAAGAAGGTTGAGCAATCTACTTCCGTAATGTTACTGCCTTGGAAACCCAAGGAGGGGTCACTATGAGTTGGATCCGACTCCACGGCAGTGAGCAACCAGATAGCTAAGGACAGTGGTTAAAAGTAGAGGTCTAGAATCAGATTGTTCCATAACTACTAACCTTGTCTAGTGCAATCTAAGGCTCATCATCTAAGCTAACTAATCGAATTTCCTTGTGATGATTAGATGAAATAATATATGCAGAAAAGTGCTAACATAGCAGGCTACGTAGTTAGTTCTTGGCTGGCATCTAGAAATTTGGATTTTGGCGTTATCCCAACATTTCCTGATTGGTAAGAGTGGCTCACTATCTGTGCAGTGTTTATACTGAACACTTGCTTTCCTTCTGGGAGTCTGGAATTTTGCTGCCTGCTAGGCAGAGAAGAAATCAGAGAATTATTAAATTTGTCTTGGAAGAAGTACAACCAGAATGTTCCTTAGAAGCAAGGATGACAAGACTTTGTCTCACTAACTTTGGGCATGTTTTCAGGAGGAACATTATGCTTGGTAAAACAGAAGGTCCATGAAAAAGAGGATGACCCTCAGTGAGATGGATTGACACAGTGGGGGTGCAACAGTAGGCTGAAACACAGCAACAATTGTGAGGATGGTGCAGGTCTGGCAGTGTTTCATTCTGTTGTCCATAGGGTTGCTGAGTCAGAACTGACTCAATGGCACCTAACAATAACAGCTGGCAGATAGTGTCTATGTGAACAGCTCCCAATATAAACCTTGGATACTGTGTCTCTAAAGAGCTGCCTTGGTGGACGACACTTCATATGTTCTATCTCAATTCAGTGCCAGAGGAATTAAACATGTCCTGTCTGTCTCCACTGGGAGAGGACTCTTGGAAGCTTGTACCTGGTTTATTCCAGATTTTGCCCCAAGCTTCGTTTTCTTTGCTTATTTTTCTCTGTATCCTTTCCTTGTGACGAATCATAGCCATGAGTAGAATTATTGCATGTGTTGAGTCCTGTGAGTCCTTCTAGCAAATTTGGCATGATCTTGGTAACCCTTGACACAAATACTAATTAAGACCTTAGAGCAGTGCCTCTTACTAGGAGGTGCTAACTGAGGGTTAATGGTAATGATAGTAACCATGATCAAGATGCAATGATGATGATAAGTAGCAATAGGAAAAACATTAATCAAAATAATAGTGAGTTTTGGATAAACTGGTACTAAGATGATCTAGAAAAGCCTGAGCATTAATCTTGCTCATCTGGTTAATATTAATTTTTTTTTTCTTTTCCAATTTCCAAATCTAAAAAGAAAGCAATACGGGAAACCCAGGAGTGACCCTGGCATCTCTTCCCCACCTGAGTCTTCCATCAACAAATGTTGACAGTTCTACTTCTAAAGTATTTCTCCAGTTCATTCATCTCTCACCAGTGCCACCATGCTACCATCATCTCTTGCATGTTGTTGTTGTTAGATGCTCTCAAGTCATCTCCAACTCATAGTGACCCTGTGCACAACAGAATGAAACATTACCTGGTCCTGTGCCAGCTCCATGATCCTTGCTATGCCTCAGTCTATTGTTGTAGCCACTGTGTCAATCCATCTTGTTGAGGGCCTTCCCCTTTTTCATCAACCCTCCACTTTACCAAGCATGATATCCTTCTCTAGGGAATGGTCCCTTCTGACAATATGACCAAAGTAAGTGAGACAAAGTCTGGCCATTCTCGCTTCCAAGGAGCATCCTGGTTACAGTTCTTCCAGGACAGATTTGTTAGTTCTTTCAGCAGTCCATGGTACTTTAAGTATTCTTTGCCAACACCACACTCAAAAGCATCCACTCTTCTTTACTCTTCCTTATTCATTGCCCAGCTCTCACATGCATATGAAGCGAATGAAAATACCGTGGCTTCTGTTAGGCACACCTTAGTCTTCAAGGAGATATCTTTGCTCTTCCACACTTGAAAGAGGTCTTTTTCAGCAGATTTGCCTAATGCAATACATGGTGTGATGTCTTGACTGCTGCTTCCACTGGTGATGATTGTAGAACCAAGTAATATGAAGTCATTGACAGCTTCAATCTTTTTTCCATTTATCATGATGCTGCTTATTGGTCCAGTTGTGAGTATTTTTGTTTTCTTTGTGTTGAGGTGTAATCCATACTGCAGACTGTAGTCTTCAATTTTCATCAGTAAATGCCTCAAGTCATCTCTTGCATGAACTATTTAAATAGCCTTCTAACTGGACTTATTTTCTTGTTGTTGTTAGGTGTCGTTGAGTTGTCTCTGACTCATAGCAACCCTATGCACAGTAGAACAAAACACTGCCTGGTCCTGTGCCAGCCTCACAATCCTTGCTATACCTGAGCCCATCTTGCAGCCATTGTGTCAATCCATCTCATTTAGGGCCTTCCCCTTCTTCGTTGACCCTCTGCTTTACAAACATGATATCCTTTCCAGGAAATGGTCCCATCTGACAACATGACCAAAGTAGTTGAGACAAAGTCTGGCCATTCTCACTTCCCAGGAGCATTCTGACTGCACTTCGTCTAGGACAGATTTGTTAATCCTTTTAGCAGACCATAATACTCTTAGCATTCTTCTCCTTATTTTATCTAACTTATCTTCTGTAGGGAGCCAGAATGATCTTTCTGAAATGCACACCTGATTATATGATTCACCTACTTAAAATTCTTCAGGATTTGTGTTTGCAGGTAGATTAAAATCTAAAATCCACAACATCATTTATAATACCCTACATAATCTAGCCCCTGCCTACCGCTAATATCATGTAGTACCACTTTTTCCTTTCCTTAATATGCACCAATTATTCTGGTTTTCTTCTAATTTCCTGAGTATGCTTTTTATTATCTCTGGACTATTGCACAAATTAGTCCCTCTATATAAAATGTTCTCCCTCCACTCTGCCTGGATAATATCACAGAAAGAAGGGGAGGAAGGGAAGAAATTGTTGCATGTAGTAGAAAGAGCATAGGCTTTGAATCAGACATAGCAGAGTTAGAAATACAGTTTCCCTGATTCCTTGTAGCCTTAGACAAGTTACCTAACTTCCCTAAAGATCAGTGTTTTTATCTATAAACTGGAATTAATAATACTGACCTTATTAGAAGACATGTACCTGACCAATTGACTAAGAGAGATCCATATATGTATCCATGTCAAAGAAAGGTGATTCCAGAATGTGGAAATTACTGAACAATATCATAAATATCACATTCAAGTAAAATTTTGCTGAAAATAATTCAAAAATGTTTGCAGCAGTACATAGACAGGAAACTGGCAGAAATTCAAGGTGGATTCAGAAGAAGACATGGAACAAGAGATATTGTTGCTGATGTCAGATGGATCTTAGCTGAAAGCAGAGAATACCAGAAAAATGTTTACCTGAGTTTTACTGACTGCGCAAAGGCATTTGACTATACAGATCGCAACAAATTATGGATAGCATTGTGAAGAATGAGAATTCCAGAACACATAATTGTGCTCATGCAGAAATTGTACATAGACCAAGAGACATTATTTCAAACAAAATAAGGGATACTGCATGGTGTAATCTCAGGAAAGGTGTGCATCAGAATTGTATCCTTTCCTATACATATTCAGGCTGTATGCTGAGCAAATATTCCGAAACCTGGACTATATGCAAAAAAACTTGGCATCAGGATTGGAGGAAGACTCATTAACAACCTGTAATATGCAGATGCCACAACCTTGCTTGCTGAAAGTGAGGAGCACATGAAGCACTTACTGATGAAGATCAAAGACTACAGCCTTCAATATAGATTACATCTCAACATAAAGAGAATAAAAATCCTCACAATTGGACCAATAAGCAACATGATAAAAAGAGAAAAATTGAAGTTGTTGAGGATTTCATTTTACTTGGATCCGTAATCAACGCCCATGGAAGCAGCAGTTGAGAGCAAACAACATATTTCATTAAGCAAATCTGCTACAAAAGACCTCTTTAAAATGTTGAAAAGCAACGATGTCACTTTGAATACTAAAGTGTACCTGACCCATGTAATAGTATTTCAGTAACCCCGTGCATACAAAAGCTGAACAATAAATAAGAAGAGAGATGAAAAATCAATACATTTGAATTATGGTGTTAGCAAAGAATATTGGATGTACCACAGACTGTCAAAAGAACAAATCTTTCTTGGATGAAGTAGAGCCAGAATGCTCCTTAGAAGAAGAATAATGAGACTTCATCTCTCACACTTTGGTTATATTTTCAGGAGGCACCAGTCCTTGGAGAAAGATAGCACGCTTGGTAAAGTAGAAGGTCAGCAAAAAGGAGAAGATCCTTAATGAGATGGATTTACACAGTGGCTGCAGCAACAGAGCAAGGTTTGTGAGGAGGGTGGCTCAGGACCGGGAGGCGTTTTGTTCTGTTGTGCATAAGGTCACCTTGAGTCAGAACCAACTCAGTGGTAGCTAACAACAACAGCAAATCTCATTAGATGGCTGTGAAGATTAAATGAATTAATACAAAGGAGTAAATGAAGTAATAGAAAGTTTAACAGTACCTGGTACAAAGTAAGAATTTAATCAATGGAAAAGATTATTGTGATTAATAAAATTGCTTAACCAAATTGGCAATGTAGTTTACAGAACCTCTTACTTTTCTAAAGTGCTGTGCATTTCTAATTATTTCATGGAGTTTCATACATTTCTCTTTAAAATTTTTCTCCTTTTTAGAAAGTAAGGTTAATGCAAAGGAAAATCAACTACCCTATTTCAAATTGTTTCCCCTTTTTGTTTCCTCAATCAAGCCAATAAGAAAAAGCTTCTAAGGTTGAATGCCTTTCTACTCCCTGTATCTTTCCCTCTCATGTGAAAAGCTTATAACATGGCCTGACATTTATTCCTCAGTAGGGTAATAATTCTTGGAGGGCCAGGACTTTGTCATCTTTTCTCTGCTGTATTCCTTACCGGCAGTGTCTGATCCGTTGTAGGGGCACAGTTAAATGTTTGTAGAATAAATGAATGAACAAATGAAAGAAAGTTATTGCTCTGTTGTTGTTAGCTGCCATTGACTCAGCTGTCAACTCATGGCAACCCCATGCATAACGAAACAAAACGTTGCCCAGTTCTTTATCATTCCCATGATCAATTGTGTAAAGGACTGTTGTGATCCATTGGGTTTTCATTGGCTGATTTTCAGAAGTATATCACCAGGCTTTCTTTCTAGTCCACCTTAGTTTGGAAGCTCCATTGAAACCTGTTCAGTATCTTAGCAACATATAAGCCCTCACTAACAGGCAGATGGTGGCTACACATGAGGTGCACTGGCTTGAATGGAAGACAGAATTGGTGAGATTGAAGGCAAATACCTGAACACTTCTTTTGGAAAGGGATAAATCGGAAAAAAGATCAAAACAAAGTAAAGAAAGCCTAAGGTTCATGTGGGATACCATCAAAAGGAATAACCTACGTGTCATTGGAATTCCAGAACAGGAAGAGAATAATAAAACCACAGAGAAAATTGTTGAAGATTTGTTGGAAGAGATTTTTCCTGGTATGATGAAAGATAAGAATATTTACATTCAGGAAGTCAAACAAACCCCAAACAGGATAGACCCCAAAAGAAAAACACCAAGACATATCATCATCAAACTCACCAAAACCAAAGACAAAGAAAGAATCCTGAAAGCAGCATGGGAAGAACAAAAAGTTACCCACAAGGGGCAACCAATAAGACTAAGCTCGGATTTCTCGACAGAAACCATGCAGGCGAGAAGACAATGGGATGGTATATATAAAACTGAAAGAGAAAAATTTCTAACCAAGAATTATGTCCCTCAAATATGATGGTGAAATTAGGACATTTCCAGATAACCAGAAATTAAGGGAATTTGTTAAAACCAGACTAAGCTTACAAGAGATGCTAAAGGGAGCCCTTTGGACAAAGAAGCAGCAACAGCAAACACCAACTGACCATTAATGCACATGATGATATAACCTAGAAACCAACCCAGCTATGGAAGTATCCAAAGTAAAGAAGCCTACAAGATTATAAAGAGGGAACCGGAGACATCAACTGACGAATGAGGGCAACTACAAACCAAAAAAAGGGAAAAAATCTGTGTCATTATAGAACTTCTAGATGGTAGGGAAGTCAAGACAACTACAAGATTGAATGGACTGTTCTAAACTTGGGAAGGAAACTATAAATCACAGGGTAACCTCAAAAGAAAATGATAAACCTTCACATCAAAAAACAGGACCAGCATAAATATTCAGCAAATACTAAAACAATAGCAATGAAGGAAGTGATAACACAATTCAAAACAAAATAAGCTCAGTGTAGAAAATTATATGGAACAAAGAAATCCACACCACAAAAAAGCACATAACAAAAATGACAGCAACAAATTCATATTTGCCGATAATTACATATCTGGCAAGGGACTTATCGCTAAGATTTATAGCAGAAGAGTGGATGACCAAACTATGGTACCTACACATAATGGAATGCTATGCAGCACTAAAGAATAATGTAGAGTCTGCAAAACACCGCATAATAAGGATGAACTTGGTGGACATTATGCTGAATGAAATAAGTCAATCACAGAAGGATAAATATAGTATTAGTTCATTGTTGTGGAGGGTCCAAGGAAAGGTTTATATATGAAGGGAAACTTTGTTGGTTGCCAGGGGTAGGAGGAGAGAGGGGGGAACACTGCAAAAAAAAAAAAAAAAAGCATTGACCCATGTCACTTTAGTTTTGTGTACTTCACTGTACATAAATTATATTTCAATAAAATGCATTAAAAAAAAAGATTTACAGCTTCAGAAACCCAATGGGGGTTGCTATGAATCAGAATTGACTCAATGTCGGTGAGTTTGGTTTTTTGGTTTGGTTTAATTTTCAGTTCTTTCTCATGTGGAATTCCGAAATCAGTAAAGGAAAAGAACCACTTAGATATTGATATTTGAGCAGTGAAAGATGGTTTGCAGTACAGTCATTGATTGCAGCATATTTTCATTTACTTACCTTCTGACCAGAGATTAGGAAACTGAAATAACCTGTTAGGACTATGTGTGTAGTACTATGTGTACCTGTATAGGCATTTGGCTGACAGGTGAAGATTGCTGTGAGTAGCATCTCTGAAAAGTTTATATGAATTATGGCACATTATCTTTCAGATTTTTCTGTGCAAGTTTAAAAATGACTCTTAGGGGCAAAAAGATTTCTCTTTGATAGACTCTGAAAATAAAAATTGTAGGTTTTATAAATTGGTTACCTTTACCAGTGAAAATGGCTGTTTTGGGACCAGTTTATATTTTCAGGCAGAATTACTAGTTTCTTTAGTATATCGCTACAATAATTACATTTCCTTTAGGTCTCCTTTAGGTGTCAAGTGATGCTTTCTTTTGTGCCTGATAGGGATACTAATAGAGGTATGTATCCTTTAATACATATATTACACCACACTGAGAATTCTAAGAGCTATAGGCTTGTTCCTTTCAAACAGTTGCTAAACAGATGTTGGTAGTGCTAATTAGGAATATGCACTTAGTAGTGATAAGGCCTTGGGCAAGTTATTTATCCACTTAGATCCCAGTTTCATCAAATAGGCTTACACTAGTCCATTGTAAGTAAGATTACCAAAACCAACAAACTCACTGCCTTCTAGACAATTACAACTCATACCAGCCTTGTAGGACAGAATAGAACTGTCCCCATAAGGTTTCCAAGGCTGTAAATCTTTACCTAACCAGACTGCTATGTCTTTCTCCTATAGAGCAGGCGGTGGGTTCAAACCACCCACCTTTAGGTTAGAAGCCAAGTGTTTAACCATTGTGCCCACAGGGCTCCTGGAGTACTGCTAAGTGCTTTATAAAGTCCTGCTATTCATCTGCTTCCTTCATATTATGTGTATTATGCTTATTATAGGTTTGATTAGCTTCAGATTTGCCAGGGATCCAAACTGGTTCATTCCAGTTTGATCCCTTACTGAGAATCTGCATTTCCACCCTGGATATACTGAATCATTATCTACATTTTAACAAGTTCCCCAGGGGATTCTTATTTATACATAAGATTCTGGGGATCTATAAGAATCCCCTGGGGAACTTGTTAAAATGTAGATTATGATTCAGTTTGTCTGGGGTTGTTGTTGTTATGTACTGTGGAGTCAGACTCTACTCATAGCGACCCCTCCTTGGGTTTCCAAGGTGGTATCACTACGGAAGTAGATTGCCCAACCTTCCTTCCGAGGAGTGGCTGGTAAGTTTGAACCACCAGCCTTCTGGTTAGCAGTCAAGTGCCTTAGGCACTACGCTACCAGCAGGGGGTCAAACCAGTTCTAAGCCTGAAATTTGCTGTCTTCCTTATCAACTGAATTGAAACATTTGTATTCAATTCATGGGGTCATTTCACCATTTTCACTACCAGGAAACTGTTTTGATGTTGTCGTTGTTAAGTGCCATGGAGTCAGCTCTGACTCATAGTGACCCTGTGTACAACAGAATGAAACACTGCCCAGTTCTGTGCCAACCTCGCAATCCTTAATATACCTGAACCCATCATTGTAGCCACTGTGTCAGTCTATCTCGTTGAGGGTTTTCCCCTTTTTTCGTTGATCCTCCACTTTACCAAGCAAGATATCCTTCATGGAATGGTACCTTCTGACAATATGACCAAAGTAGGTGAGACGAAGTCTGGCCATTCTCGCTTCCAAGGAGCATTCTAGCTGCACTTCTTCCAGGACAGATATCTTCGTTCTTCTGGCAGCCCATGGTACCTTCAGTATTCTTCACGAACAACTCAAAAGTATCAACTCTCCTTTGGTCTTCCTTATTCATTTTCCGATTTTCACATGCATATGAGGTGATGGGAAATACCATGGTTTGGGTTAAGTGCACCTTAGTCTTCAGAGAGACGTCCTTGCTCTTCAGCACTTTAAAGCGGTCTTTTGCAGCAGATTTGCCCATTGCAGTATGTTGTCTGATTTCTTGACTGCTGCTTCGATTGGTGTTGATTGTGGAACCAAGTAATATGAAATATTTGACAAGTTCAATCTTTTTTCCATTTATCATGATGATGCTCATTGGTCCAGTTGTGAAGATTTTCATTTTCTTTATGTTGAAGTGTAATCCATACTGCAGATTGTAGTCTTTCATCTTCATCAGTAAGTGCTTTCAACAAGCAAGGTTATGTCATCTGCATATCACAGGTTATTAATGACTCTTCCTCCAATCCTAATGCTGCATTCTTCTGTATATAGTCCAGCTTCTCAGATTATTTATTTAGCATACTGATTACATAAGTATGGTAAAAGTATGCAACCCTGACACACTCGTTTCCTGATTTTAAACCATGCAGTGTCCCCTTGTTCTGTTCAAACGACAGCCTCCTGGTCTATGTACAAGTTCCTCATAAGTACAATTAAGTGTTCTGGAATTCTCATTCTTCTCAATGTTATCCATAATTTGTTATGATTCACACAGTCAAATGCTTTTATATAGTCAAGAAAACACAAATAAACATCTTCCTGGTATTCTTTGCTTTTAGCCAAGATCCATCTGACATCAGCAATGTTATCTCTCATTCTACATCCTCTTCTGCATCCAGCTTGCATTTCTGTAAGTTATCTGTCAATATACTGCTGCAATTTCTACATTCTGTTGGACCACCTTTCTTTGGAATGGGTACAAATAATAGATCTCTTCCAGTCAGTTGGAGAGGTAGCTGTCTTCCACATTTCTTGGCATAGATGAGTGCCTCCAGCACAGCATACATTTGTTGAAACATCTCAGTGGGTGAACCCTCAATTCTTGGAGCCTTTTTTTTGCCAATCTCTTCAGTGCAGCTTCAACTTCTTCCTTCAATACCATTGGTTCTTGACTCTATGCCTGAAATAGTCTTGAAATGGTTCTTGACCTCCTGAAATAGATTAACATTGACTAATTCTTTTTATTACAGTGACTCTATATCCTCTTTTGATATTTCCTGCATCACTCAATATTTTGCCCATACAATCTTTCAGTATTGCAACTCGAGGCTTAAATTTTTTCTTTAGCTTTTTCCGCTTAAGAAATGCCAAGCGTGTTCTTCTCTTTTGGTTTTCTTAAAATACTAAAGATACTAAATACTAGAAGATGATCCTTGGTTAAGTTATAAAAGTAAAATAAGATTTATTCAATATATATTCAGAAAATATATATTAAGCCACCTACTATATGCCAGACACTATTTTTAAATGATGAAAGTACAGGAGTGATCAAATCACAACAATCTGTACCTTCATGGAATTTATATTCTAATTGTTTTAGAAGGGAAGTTAAACTAACTACTGTCCTGTCTTTCCTAACTAGAAGTTTGAAACTTACAAACAAATGCCTTATTATTTCATCTTACCACCATCATAATTATGTATGTCTTAGTTAAGATAGCTTGATGTTTTACTGTAGTTCATAAAAATCTTCAATTTCTTCATCTTTGGTGTTAGTAGTTGGTACATAAATTTAATAATAGTCATATTAGTTGGTCTTCCTCACAGGTGTATGGATAATATCCTATCCCTGATAGCATTATAGTTCAGGATAGATCTTGAAATATTCTTTCTGATGATGGATGAAATGCTGTTCCTTTTAAATTTGTCATTCCCAGCATAGTACCCCATATGATTAACCATTTCATAATGGTCAATACCAGCTCATTTCAGCTCACTAATGTCTAGGACTAGTCTGAAATTGACCAAACATACAATTAAGATGCATTGATAATTACTGATGATTTAAATGTGAAAATCGGAAACAAAAAAAGAAAGGTCAATAGTTGGAAATCAGCCTTGGTGGTAGAAACAAAGCTGGAGATCACATGATTGAATTCTGTCAGATCAACAACTTATTCCTTGGAAGCACCTCTTTTCAACAACAGGAATGACAACGGCACACATGGACATTGCCAGATACAATACACAGGAATCCAACAGCAAAATCTGTGGAAACATACAGTGAAGAAGCTCAATATCATTGATCAGGACAAAGCCAGTGGACAGCAGAGAAACAGACTATCATTTGTTTATTGAAATTGAAGAAAATTAAAACAAGTACCAAACAAAACAAAACAAACCCACCACTGTCGAGTCGATTCCAACTCATAGCAATCCCCATTGGGTTTCCGAGGCAGTAAATCTTTATGGAAGTAGATTGCCCAGTTTTGCTTCCACAGAGTGGCTGGTGGGTTTGAACCACCAGTCTTCTGGTTAGCAGTCTGATGCCTTACGCACTGTGGTACCAGAGCTCCTTGAAAACAATTACATAAGAGCAAAAATATGACCTTAAATATATCCTGCCTGGATTTAGAGACCATCATAAGAATAGATTTGATGCACTGAACACTAATGACCAAAGACCAAAAGAATTGTAGGGCAACATCAAGGACATCATGCATGAAGAAAACAAAAGGTAATTAGAAAGACGGGGGCAAAAGAAAACACCAAAATGGATGTCCAGAGAGAATCTGAAAGTTGTTTTTGAGCACAGAGTAGCTAAAGCAAGTAGAAGAAATGATGAAGTAAAAGAACTGAACAAGAGATATCCCAAGTCAATTGGAGAAGACAGAGTAAGGCATTAAAATTAAACATACAAAGACATGGAGTTAAAAAACTAAAGGGGAAGAGCACATTTAGCTTTTCTCAAGCTGAAAGAACTGAAGAAAAAATTCACACCTAGAGTTACAATTATTGAAGGATTCTATGGGCAAAAAATTGAATGATGCAGGAAATAGCAAATACAGAGTCACTATACCAAAAAGAAGTGGTCAAATTCAGCCATTTCAGGGGGTAGCATATGATCAAGAACCAGTGGTACTGAAGGAAGGAGTTCAAGCTGCACTAAAGGTATTGGCAAAAAGATCAAGGATCCAGTAATTGTCAGAATACTAGTTAAGAAGCATCAACAAAAGGATATAACCTTTACTCATCTGTGTCAAGAAATTTGTAAAGCCGCTACCAGGCCAACTGACTGAAAGAGATCCATAGTCATGCCCATTGCAAAGAAAGGTGATCCAACAGAATATGGAAGTTATTGAACAATATTATTAACATCACATGCAAGCATAATTTTGCTACAGATAATTAAAAAATGGCTCCATATGTACTTTAACAGAGAAATGCCAGAAAGTCAAGCCAGATTCAGAAGAGGATGTGGGAAAAGAGATATTATTAATGATGTTAGATGGATCTTGGCTGAAAGCAGAGACTACCAGAAAGATATTTTCCTATGTCTTATTGACTACAGAAACACAAAGGTGTTTGACTGTGTTGATTATAACAAATTGTGGTTAACACTGCAAAGAATAGGAATTCCAGAACATTTAATTGTGCTTATGGTGAACCTGCACATGGATTAAGAGGAAGTCGTTCAGACAGAACAAGGGGATACAGTGTAGTTTAAAATCAGAAAAGGTGTATGGCAGAGTTGTATCCTTTCACCATACTTATTCAACCTGAATACTGAGCAAATAAATGAGAAACTGGACTATATGAAGAAGAGTGTGACATCAAGATTGAAAATTACTCAAAATTTTAAAACTTATGATACACAGATGAAACAATCTTGCTTGCCAAAAGTGAAGATAACTTGAAACACTTACTAATGCAAATCAAAAACTATATACACCCTTCAGTATGGAATACAGCTCAACATAACACAAAAATCCTCACAACTGGCCCAATAAGCAATATCATGATAAACAGAGAAAAGATTAAAGTTGTCTTCATTTTACTTGGATCCACAAACAATGCCTACGAAAGGAGCAGTCAAGAAATTAAATGATATATTGCACTGGGCAAATCTACTCCAACAGACCTCTTTAAAAATCTTAAAAAGCAAAGATGTCTCTTTGAGGACTAGGGTGTGTTTAACCTAAGCCATGGATCTTTCAGTCATTTTGTATGCATGTGAAAGGTATACAATGAATAAGAAAGACCAAAGAAGAATGAATGCCTTTGAATTATGGTGTTAGCAAAGAATATTGACTATACTGTGGACTGCCAGAAGAACGAGTCAGTCTGTCTTGGAAGAAGTACAGCCAGAATACTGTTTAAGAAGGGAGGATGGTGAAACTTTGTCGTACTTACTATGGACATGTTGTAAAGAGGAACCAGCCACAGGAGAAGGACATCATGCTTGGTAAAGGATCAGCAAAAAAGAGGAAGAACCTCAATGAGATGGATTACCACAGGGCCTGTAACAAACTAAATCATACCTACTATTATGAGGATGGCACAGGACCAGACATTTCCTTCTGTTACTGATGTTGTTAGGTGCTGTTGAGTCAGCCCCAACTCAGTGACCCTATGTACAACAGAACCAAACACTGCCCAGTCTGTTGTAGATAGGTTTGCTATAAGTCAGCTGACTCAACAGCCTCTAACAATGTTTTTCTAAAGCCAAGTCAAAATAAGCAAATTTTAATCTTCTGAAACAAATGAAAAATAAATCCTACTTCCAGAATGAGAGAATTGCTCTGGGCAAAATTCTTAAGCTTGAGTCTCTTGGCAAACAACAAATGGAAGCAAATCACAGGCTGCTAACACTGCTCTTCCTGCCCCGTCAGGCCTCTAGGCTAGCATGTGTAAATGGAAAAACAGAGCAATGAAGAAGGGAGCAGCAGAACTCAGAACCAGCCCTGTCTACACGCACGCACACGCGCACACACACTAAATTCACCCCACTGCCACTGAGTTAGTTCCAACTCATAGCAACTTCCATTGGGTTTCCAAGGCTGTAAATCCAGACAGGAGTACATTATCCCATCTTCCTTCTGCAGGGCAGCATAGTAGGTTTGAACCACTGCCCTCCTGGTTAGCAGCCAAATGCCTTACCCACTATGCTACCAAAGCTCCTGTCTCAGCTCCTCTCAATTCTGCAGCCTAATGAATAAGTCTGTGTTCATCTCCTCCTTATCCACTATTACTTTATAATGCCAGATTACACGTTTAGATCACTTTTCTCTGTACTGAACTATTCTGTTTATTTTATTCTTTTCCTTATAATGAAGAAAGACATCCATTTGTCATTTTTTAGAACTCTCCACCTCATTTTCTTATTGAAATTCAACATCTAGAACAGCTTGAATTATTCAGCATAATTTTTTTATGACAGTGGAAGAGCTTGCCATGTTTTTTTGTCTTGTTTTGCTATTCCAGAACTCTCACTTGTGATGACAAACTTATTCTTGGCTGAAGCAGCCCCTGGGGATATCTTCAGAGAGATATCTACCAAAACGGCCTGCTCAGTTTTTTGAAATAGAAGTGTAGTTCTGAACCTGAAACCTCATTACAATTTTTAGATTTTTTTCCATTTAATCAGTAAAGGTTAATGTGTTAAATTTGCTGTTGTTAAGTGCCGTCGAGTTGTTTCCGACTCATAGCGACCCCATGCACAGCAGAACGAAACAGTGCCCGATCCTGCGCCAGCCCCACAATCCCTGCTATACTTGAGCCCATCCTCACAGCCACCGTATCAATCCATCTCCTTGAAGGCCTCCCCCTCTTTTGTCAACCCTCCACCCTACCAAGCATGACATCCTTCTCCAG
>NW_006921680.1:4440777-4441947 GCF_000298275.1 Orycteropus afer afer | reverse complement strand
GTTCTTGATATCTTCCCATAATTCATCTGGCTTTCGGTCATTGGTGTTCAATGCATCAAATCTATTCTTTAGATGATCTCTAATCATCTAAATTTAGTGTTAAATTTAGCAGCCCATAATTAAGTTTGTCTCTTTTTTGTGCCATTGTTAGCCAGTTGAGGGCTTGCTAAAGTTATCTCATTGTACTTGAGAAGAGCCTGAAGCTGTCTAATAATATGAAGATTTAAGTTTTCAACTTTATGTCACATTAACTTTTCTTTTTTTAAAGGAAGGGAGTATATAGAAACAAAAACTAAGTGGATACAACCATGTTTAAGGGATTTATGGTTTAAGAGAGGAAGTACATGGCAAAATAAGGAGAGTTCTGTTTAATGGAGGAAGCCATCACATTCAGATTTTTTTTTTTCAAAGGGTGGGAGAAAAGCTATAAAGTATTATATTTCATCTAGTCTATGGTACACAGTTTTGTACATTTTTACCATCTCTGAAATTGCACTGCATCTTACAATTGTTGATAAAAATTGTATTATAGTCTTATTGATAACTTTTTTCTTAGTAGTATTTTTAAATGGTATATCTTAAAATTGTTGGTATCTTAGATTTGATGAACTCCCATAGAAGTAGCACATCAGTAGGCTCAAATGGAGTACTGGAAGGGGAGAAATTTCTAAACAAAGGCTATCAAGTGACAAAGTACACACTTTTTGGAGGGTATTGGTTAACCTATAAGAAAGTAATGAAAAGCAAGGCTTTAAAGATTACCTGAGTAGCATTTGAGTAACAGGATGAGGCAACTAGAAGAAAATCACCTGCATGTTTCAGCAGATAAACTGGATTTGATATTCTCTATAGTTTTCTTTAAGGAGCTCTGGTGATATAGTGGATATAGCCTTGGAAACCCAGTGGGGGTTGCTATGCGTCTGAATCGACTAAATATCATTGAAGTTATTTTAGTATAGTTTTCTTTCTTTAAAAAAAGAAGTGAGACTAATAAGCATGGTATGGTTCTGCTCTTTTCACTTTTGAGCATATTTTCCCCCCTATAATCAAGTCCCATTAGTTATTTTAGATAAATATTTTCTTTTTTTTATTTTTTTATTTTATTTTATTTTATTGTGATTTGGGTGAAGATTTACAGAGCAAATTCACTTTCCATACAGCAGGTCACAT
>NW_006921680.1:4416447-4437807 GCF_000298275.1 Orycteropus afer afer | reverse complement strand
CACTTCTGTATCCTTCCCTTCAAGGCTCAGGGGTCCAAGATTATCTTCTGTGTCTGTGTTAATTGGTTTCCCTTCTCTTTGTTGAAGAGGGTCTGTGCAGTCCTTCTGCCTAGTCCACCATCTTGCCGGAACTCCCTAGATAAATATTTTCAAGGCCATGTAATTGCTTGATTGAGCTAATATTCTATCCCTTTAATGGTTTCTGTTTTTCTCCAAGTAGTATTTCTATCCTTCCAGTTGGGTCTCTTATTGACTACTCTACAGTGCAGTTAGCCATGAAGTATCTGGAATTCAGCAACTCTTTTTCTGGTATATGACTAGAAGGCAATTTTCAAAAAATAAGACACTGTATAAAGGCTATATGAGAATTTCTGAACTTATGCTAAAATTTCTAATAAGGAATGTCTTAAAGTACGTAGGTGCATTAACATTCTTGATATTGAAAGGAACTTAACAATCACAAAGGGGCTCAGGTGGTGTAGTGGTTAAAGGATTTGGCTACTGACCAAAAGGTCAGCAGTTTAGACTCGCCAGCAGCTCCTTAGAAGAAAGATAAGTCAGTTTGCTTCCATAAAGATATACAGCCTTGGAAACCCTATGAGGCAGTTCTCCTCTGCCCTGTGGGATTGCTAAGTTGGACACAGTGGCGGTGGGTTTGATTTGGTTTTGTGTAACAACCACAATTATATCTCATTGTGAACTGATCATAGCGCATTCTGGATGTCCTTTCAGCTGTAACTCTAGCTACTAGTTACCTGATTATTTTTTTTCTTTCAAATTCAAATTCTGTGAATTAGGATGATAGACCCAACTCTTATTCCATTCCAGGCCCCTTCGTATTTGCTGACCAGATTAATATCGGCTATCCTTAGGTCCGATTACCACACCTTGCCAATTAACACAGTAGATCCATCCCATTGCCTTCAAGTTGATTCCAACTCATAGCAATCCTATAGGACAGAGTAGAACTTTCCCATAGGCTGTACATCTTTACAGAACCAGACTTCCACATCTTTCTCCTGCACAGCAGCTGTGGATTCAAACTGCCAACTTTTCAGTTAGCAGCCAAACACTTAACCATTGCATCACCAAAAAACCAAACCAAACTCACTGCTGTGCAGTTGGATCCAACTGATAACGACCACTTCTTGGGTTTCTGAGGTGATATCACTATAGAAGTTGATTGCCCAGTCTTCCTTTCGAGGAGTAGCTGGTGAGTTTGAACTGCCAGCCTTCTGGTTAGTAGTCAAATGCCTTAAGCACTATGCCACTAGAGCCCCCATATTGCATCACCAGGGCTCCTTAATAATGTAGACTTTCAAGCCAGTATTATAGCAGTGATTCTGTTGGCATAATGGGTAATGCATTTGGCTGCTAATCAGAAGATTGACAGTTTAAGCCCACCAGCTGCTCTGCAGGAGGAAGATGAGATAATTTACTTCTGTAAATATTTACAGCCTTGGAAACCCAATGGGGGGATCACTGTGAGTCAGAATGGACTCAATGACAGTAGGTTAATTTTCGCATTGGCACAAAAAACCCACACAGCAGTGGCATGTATACAAATTTCTGAAATGACTAGTTAGTAATGTGTTGGATAGCTTTATTTTCCATGTACATTAGTGAAGAGTTTTTTTGTTGTTGCTCAAAAGAACTAATCCAACTGCTGATTATTTAGTAGTTTGGCCATTGCCTTGTTTTCTATAGTCAAACTAAAGTACAATAATTCTCTTATTCATGGGCTACTGTGGATTACTCTATTTCGATTATCCTGCAAATTTGAGGGAAGAATTCTTACATTGTTATGCTTCTCAAACTTTAATATGCAAATAAATCACCTGAGCATCTTATAAAATGTCCATTCTGATTCAGTAGATCTGGGATGGGGCCTGACGGTCTACATTTCTAAGAAGCTCTCAGGCGATGCTCATGCTGCTGATCCATGGACCACACTTGGAGTAGCAAGATACAAGACCTGTACCTTGTCACAATTGGTTACGGCAAGATGTAACCAATTGTGAGAACCTTATCAAGAATGTCATTTTTTGTTCCTTTGAGAAGAGAAAGCCCTCTTACATTTCTACAGAAAATTGAAGTAGACCTTGGGTCATTCTAGGAAGGCTCACTTAATGTAGTCTGACAAAATGACACATAGAAGCTCCTCTGTCTTCAGTTTATGAATTACTTTATACTTTTGTCTTTTTCACTTTTCTGTTTAAGTTATGCTTAGGAGCTCTGATAGTGTAGTGGTTAAGGCATTTGGCTGCTAACCAGAAGGTCAGAGGTTCAAATCCTCCATGGAAGAAAGATGAGGCCATCTGCTTCAGTAAAGATTTACAGCCTTGGAAACCCTATGGGGCATTTCTACTCTGTTTTACAGGGTCACTTTGAGTCCAAATCAACTCAATGGCTGTGGGTTGTTTTGGTTTGGTTTGGTTTTTTAAGTTGAAAAGAAGTAAAGAACTCATTTGTTACATTTAGGCACAGCGCCTAACCATGGGTCAAGTAACTGATCAAAGTGTTGTTACCCTCTTAATTAGCTGGATTTCTCAAGATTCTTGGGATAGCCAGAAAAGAGGGGAAAAAAATATGAGAGAAATTATTTCAACCATAATCTTGCCCCTGCTGCAATAGCAATGCTGAAGTATTTGTTGAAACTCTACTTGAGTACCAGAAGTTAAAGAAATCATGTCAAAGGCACAAGTATTCATGAGTAGACAAAAGAGGGTACCACTAAAATGGTAGGGTAAGGTAAGTCACATATTATTTACTAAGAGAATATGAATAAAGCCAAGTTTGAAATCTAGACATAATAATAACAGTAGGCCAAAATTACTTGAATCTTTTCCCTACAAGGAGACCTGGGTTAAAAGAATCTCAGGAAGTCATAGAGCAAAATAATAATAATAATAGGAAAATCCCAAACCAAACAAACCCACTGCCACTGAGTTGATTCCTACACATAGCAAAGCTATAGAGCAGAATAGAACTTCCCTGCAGGCTTTCCAAGGCTGTAAATCTTTGTGGAAGCAGACTGCCAGATCTTTCTCCCATGGAGCAGCTAAGGGGTTTGAACTGCCTACCTTTCAGTGAGCAGCCAAGCGCTTAACCACTCCACAACCAGGGCTCCTTAATAATGAGAAAGGAGGGCATAAGTATATTAACAGAAAAGTGAAATTACTGTGACAAAAGATAAAGTGAGTTTGGTTCAGTACAGTCATCCTTCAAGGCTACAATATCTTTCCTTGAGATGCTGTAGAATCACTTACTGATGAAGAACAAAGACGGTAGCCTTTAGTATAGATTATACCTCAACATAAAGACAACAAAAATCCTCACAACTGAATCAATAAGCAACATCATTATAAACAGAAAAGATTGAAATTTTCATTTTACTTGGATCAATAGTCAACACCCATGGAAGCAACAGTCAAGAAATCAAAGGACGTACTACTGCCTTAGGCAACTCTGATTCAAAAGACCTCTTCAAAGTGTTAAAGGGCAAAGATGTTACCTTGAAGACTGAGGTACATCTCACCCAAGCCATAGTATTTTCAATTGCTTCATATGCATGTAAAAGCTGGACAGTGGATAAGGAAGATGGAAGAAGTGATGACTTTGAATTATGGCGTTGGCATAGAATATTGAGTACACATGTACTGCCAGAAGAATGACCAAATCTATCTTGGCAAAAGTACAGCCAGAGTGCTCCTTAGAGGCAAGGCTGTCAAGACTTTGTCTCACTTACTTTGGACATGTTATCAGGAGGGACCAGTCCCTGGAGAAGGACATCATACTTGGTAAAGTAAAGGGTCAGAGAAAAAGAGGAAAACCCTCCACAAGAGGGATTGACACAGTGAATGCAACAACTGGCTCAAACAGCAATGATTGTGAGGACAGTGCAGGACTGGGCAGTGTTTTGTTCTGTTGCACATGTCACTGTGTGTTGAAGCAGACTCAATGGCCCCTAACAACAGCAAGACTCACTCTTGACTTCACTTTAGGGTAAACTCCTGAGGTAATCCAAAGATGGCCACTAGTTAAGTTGTCTTACAGTCTTACAATTTCTCAGCCATATTTTCCCATGTATATTTCTTTATTGAAAAAAAAAGCTTTTTGGTTCCTGAACAGAATTTATGTATCTTAATGCCCAGTTGTTTTCATCTCAAAACCTTGAGCTCTATCAGGAATACTGCTGGTATTAAGAACCCCTGAAATTCCACTCTTCTGTAATAACTCTAAGGATCACATAATGAGATATCAGCAATGATTTAAGGAAAACACTGAGAAACTAATGGTATGTTGTTTTGATGATGTGGTACTTTTGTTCAAGCTTTCTATCTTAGGGTTTCCATCTGTCAGATATAATATGTAATTCTGTTGAAACTATATTTTTCAATAATTTTATCAAAACATATTGAATATCTACTATGGAAAAATGATATCTTACAGCAGCTTAATTTTTTTTACTCACTTTCTAGGGCATGTAAAATTTTGTTTTGTTTTGCTTTCGCTCATCTTGGGGCCCTAAGTTATTTTGTATGGATTGAAATTTCTCATAAGTGGAGTGTAAGTTGTAATATAAAATAGTATTGGTTTTTAAGTTGGTATCTGAATTTTTTAAAATTCTTTTAATTGATAGGGCACTTCACAGGTACTTGCCTCAACCAAAACTTACAAAAACAAGCTTCTTAGAAATGTCCAACATTTCTTCCCAAGTAATTATGCCAGTTAATTAGATATTGATTGAAAAAATCAACTAGTAAGATAAAATAGACTAAAGATTTGGAGAAATTGAGTTGATTGAATCATTTAACTTTTAAATAAGCTAGTAAAGAAAATATCTTTAATTAATGGGTAAGAAATTTGTATCACTAGTAGCTTAGAAGGCTCTGATCACAAATAAAACTGTTCTAACAACAACCAACATAATGAGAAAAGATACATCTGGAAACAATTTAACATTGAGAATGCTGAAGCATTTGAAGTACACATGAGAGGTAAGATTTTAAAAATATAAAGAGAGTGATATAAGGAAATTACAGTACCTTTGGTTAGAAATAGGAGCTATGGTGGTGTAGTGCCTAGGGCATTTGACTGCTAACCAGAAGGCTGGCGGTTCAAACCCACCAGCCACTCCTCAGAAGGAAGATTAGGCAAACTTCCATAGTGATGTTGTTGTTGTTCTTATGTGCTGTCAAGTCAGACCCGACTCATAGCGACCCTCCTTGGGTTTCCGAGGCACTATCACTACAGAAGTAGATTGCCCTGTAGTGATAGTGCCTCAGAAACCCAAGGAGGGGTTGCTGTGAGTCAGATGTGACTCAATGGCAGTTAGTTAGGTTTTGGTTTGGGTTTTGGTTAGAAATATACCTTGTTCTGACAGAAAAAGGACAAAATAATAGAAAATTCAGTGAATGAGAAATACTAGGAATCTGACACTTTTTTCACTAATTATCTTGTTTTAACAAAAAGTATCCTTTCTAAGTAATTTACCATAGTTTTAAATAACATGTATGTGAATATTTGAGTCTTTTTATTCCAGGTTTTTGAATTTGCAATGCTGAGTAGCTTTTTATTGACATGTAGTATAATTTTATTCTGAATATTTACATGACTGAGTCTAAAAATCACTTTACATACTGTTTTCTTATGTGTATGATTAGCCAGTTTGAAAAATGATTTAATACCTTACAGTGCACCTGTCTCTTTGCCCTACAGCAATCGTGTGGAAGCATGGACAAGAAATGTTGCTTTCTTACTCAGACAAGAAGGCCGGCCGATGGTTAATCTTATCCCTAATAAGACTAAAATAAGAGTGATGGAAAAGGACTGGAAAAATACAGACAGAGCAGTAAATTGGCTAAGAAAGGAAGCAGTTAATTATACTCAACCATTTGTTCTTTACTTGGGATTAAATTTACCACACCCTTACCCTTCACCATCCTCAGGGGAAAATTTTGGATCTTCAACTTTTCACACATCTCTTTACTGGCTTGAAAAGGTAAGTGTACTATGTGTGATCAATGGTAGAAGTTGCTATTTTATCTGTAGGTTAATGGTATTTGGTCATTGTTTCTTTTATTATTATTGTTTTAAAATTTTAAAAATTTTTTAGTCTCGTTAAATCAAACTTGGCCAATAACTGGTTAATTAAGACTAAAGGGTTAATTTACAAATATCAAACAAGTATTAAAATTCAGAAACCTACTTCAGAATTGAATACACTGACATATGTATATCTATATCTATAGGAGATGTATCCTATAGGTATATCTATAGTAGTACAGCCATCCTTGTTTTGCTTGGTAATACAGAACTGTAAAAATAACATGTAAGCCAAAACCATACAAAGAGAGCTTAATAATAGGAGAAATAACCATTATTCTGGAACCGTTAAAAATATTTGTCATGTTATAAATATATGGGGAAATGGGAAAAATGGTAAAACTAATATTTATTTAGTGCACTATAATTGAAAACATTGAGAATTAAAGTGCTTGATTTTTTTTGTTTAAAAAAAAACTTATAGCAAATAGTTTGAACAGTGCTTGCCTCTGTCTCACTCTGTAACTTTTTTTAATCAATGCTTATCTCTTACCTATCTAGCAATTTTCCCTCTCCTCCACCCTCCCCCATCCCTGGTAACCAATAAAGTTTCCTTCTATTATGTAAACCTTTCTTTGACTTTTTACAGTAGTGGGTTAATATAACACTTGTCCTTCTGTGATTGATTAATGTCACTCAGAATAATGTCCTCCCAGTTCATTTACATTATGCAGTGTTTCGTGGATTCTACATTATTCTTTAGTACTGCATAGCACTCCACTGTGTGTATGTGCCATAGTTTGATTAGCCATTCCTCGGTTGATGGACACTTAGGTTGTTTCCATCTCTTTGCTATTGTGAATAGTGCTGTCAATATCTATTCATATACTAGCTCTCACTTCTTTAGGATATATATAGTAATATGATTGCTGAATCAAAGGGTATTTCTATTTCCAACTTTTTAAGGAATTACCATACTGATTTCTATAGTGGTTGTATCATTTTACAGTCTCACCAGCATTTGTTATTTTCTGTCTTGTTGGACTTTGCTTTTAGTGCTGGGGTAAAATGGTATGTCACTGTTGTTTTGATTTGCATCTCTCTGATGGCTAATGATTGTGAACATTTCTTCATGTGTTTACTGGCTAACTGATTATCTTCTTTGGTTAAGTGTCTATTCATGTCTTCTGCCCATTTTTTAATTGGATTGTTTTTCTTTTATCAAAAAAAATGTTAATGTGTTGAAGTTTTCTATACATTGTAGAAATAAGTCCCTTGTCAGATATGTTATTGCCAAATATTTTTTCCCAATCTTTAGGTTCTCTTCACTCTTTTGGAGAAATCTTTTGATGCACATAAGAATTTAAATTTTAGGAGGTCCCAATAATCTAGTTTGTCTTCTGCTGTTGGTGCATCTGGAGTTATGCTTGATAGTCTATTTATGCCATAAATTAGAGCCCCTAAGTTTGCCTGTATTTTTTTCTTTGATGAACTTTATAGTTTTAGGTTTCATATTTAAGTCTTTGATCCATCTGGAGTTAGTTTTTGTGTATAGTGTGAGATATGGATCTTGTTTCATTTTTCTACAAATGGATATCCACTGTTGCCACCACCATTTGTTAAAGAGACTATCCCTTCCCCATTTAATGGATTTCAGCCTTTTGTCAAAGGTCAGCTGATCATAGATAGATGGATCTATTTCTGGGTTCTCAATTCTGTTCCACTGGTCTGTGTGTCTATCATTGTACCAATACCTGGCTATTTTAACTACTATGGCTGTATAGTAGGTTTTGAGATCTGGGAGTGTGAGACAGCCTACTTCTTTCAGCAGTGGTTTGCTTATCCACAGTCTCTTTCCTTTTCATATAAAATTAGTGATTGGTTTTTCCATGTGCTTAAAGAATGTCAGTGAAATCTGGACGGGGAGTGCATTGCATGTATAGATTGCTTTGGGTAGTATTGGCATTTTCACAATGTTCATTCTTCCTATCCATGAGCATGGTATGTTCTTCCATTTATGTACATCTCTTTGGTTTCTTGAAGTAGTGTTTTGTAGTTTTCTTTGTATAGGTATTTCATGTCCTTGGTAAGATTTATTCCCAAATATTTTATCTTTTTGGTAGCTATTGTAAATGGTATTGTATTCCTTATTTCCTTTTCAGAGATTTCTTTGCTGGTGTAGAGGAATCCAACTCATTTTTTATGTTGATCTTGTATCCTGCCACTGTGCTAAATCTTTCAGTTAGTTCCAGTAGTTTTCTTGCGTGTTTCTTGGGTTTTCTATGTATAGGATTGTATCATCTGCAAATAGGGATAGTTTGACTTCTTCCTTACAAATTCATATGCCTTTTATTTCCCCTTCTTGCCTTAGTGCCCTGGCTAGGACTTCCAATACATTGTTGAATAGAAGTAGAGATAGAGGGCAGCCTTTTCTGGTTCCTGTTCACAAGGGGAATGGTTTCAGTCTCTCTCCATTAAGAATAATGTTGGCTGTTGGTTTTGCATACATACCCTTTATTATATTGAGGAATTTCCCTTCTATTCCTATTTTGCTGAGAGTTTTTATCAGGAATGGGTGTTGGATTTTATCAAATGCTTTTTCTTCATTGATTGATGTGATTATGTGGTTCTTTTCCTTTGTTTTTTTATGTGATGAATGATGTTGATGGTTTTTCTAATGTTGAACCATCCTTGCATATCTGGTATGAATCCTACTTGATCATAATGTATTATTATTATTATTGTTGTTGTTGTTGATAATGTTGTTGGAGTCTACTGCCTAGGATTTTGTGGAAGATTTTTGCATCTATATTCATGGAAAATATAGCTTTCTTTTTGGGTGGTGGTTTGACTGGTTTTGGTATCAGGGTTATGCTTGCTTCTTAAAATGAATTTGGGAGGATTCCATCCTTTTCTATGTTGTGGAATAATTTAAGTAGGATTGATGTCAGTTATTCTGTGAATGTTTGGTAGAATTCTCCAGGGAAGCCATCTTGGCCAGGACTTCTTAACTTTTGATACAAAGCAAGCATCCTTTCTCCAGTTGGTGAATTGTCATAATACTTTCTAAGTTTAGATCACCATCAGCATTTTATCTTTTGTTCTTTCAATGTGCTGATATATCTCCAAGACTTCCATGGATGTGAAATTTTTTGCTGGTGTCACTTTCTCTGATATATCGTCATTCTTGTGTTACAACCACTTTCCTTGTTTAAATTGGTAAGTTTGCCTTCGCTGACTTTTAGCTTCATATCAAGAGTCTCTGAAATGGTAACAGTGTCAGCATTCCCAGGGTCAACTGTCTCCCCTACCATTCCATTTACTTTTGATTCTAATGTCACTTCCAGCATTATAACTGTTTCTTTGTTAGCCAATTTCCCCCTTTGATTTTTGTAAAACACCATATGGGTTTATCACTTGGAGATGAGAAGTGAACACAACTACATACTTTGCTCTCTGTGTATGAATTGATTAACAAATGTGCAGTGACCAATTACTGACAGACTTTGAAAGAAATGATGTGATTGGTCATTCACTGATGCACTTCTGTTACTTACATAATGGTTTGTAGACAGAAGAGCTAATAGCAAAGTTAAAACTTTATGCTATAACCCACAGTTATACTCTGGTAAATAAAATTTTAACTGTGTAGTTAGAAGAGTGATTATTTAACTAACATGGTAATGAAAATCCATGCATATCTGAATCATGCAAAGAGAAGACTGCCTTTGAACTGTGTCATCTTAAATCCAATTTAACTTACTTTAAAAGTTCTGATCAAAAACTGTTTCAAAGGAACTAATGTCCTTTTTAAATGTCTGTTTTAAATACATAATGTCATCTTTAAAAGTTCTGGATAAATGATGTTCTGATACATGCTATAACATGGATGAACCTTGAAAACATTTTGCTAAGTGAAATAAGCCAAGACACAAAAATACAAATATTGCATGATCCCATTTATATGAACCATCTGGAATAGGCAAAGGATAGAGATGAAGGTAGATAGGTGATACCAAGGGCTGGAGAGAGGGTAAGAAAGGGAAGTTATTGCTTAATGGGTACAGAATTTCTGTTTTGGTGATGAAAAAGTTTTGGAAATAATACTGTTGTTGTTGTTGTTGTTATGTGCCATCAAGTCAGACCCAACTCATAGCGACCCCTCCTTGGGTTGCCGAGGCAGTATCACTACAGCAGTAGGTTGCCCAACCTTCCTTCCAAGGAGTGGCTGGTGGATTTGAACCGCCATCCTTCTGGTTAGCAGTCAAGTGCCTTAGGCACTGCGATACCAGAGCTCTGGAAATAATACTAATGGTTGCAAAAAAGGAAAAATTGTGGGTAGACTATCTTCAAACATTTGTCAGTAGTTAGTAGTAGCTAAATGAAATAACTTTCAAGTAAATAGTAAGTAGATATTTTGAAAGTTACATGACTAAATGATGAAAGTGATTTAAAGGCCTAGTCTTGTTTTTACCAAAACTGTAAGCATGTGTGGACATTAAAAAGTTGTGTTTGTTTTTATCAAATATCTTGCTATCTCACTGTGTATTAACATTACTAATGAACTCCATGCTGGACTTCTGGAGTGATGAATTGGTAACAACTATTTTAAAGTATGTGACAATTTTCTAGACTAGAGTAATAATATAGCTTATGTTTTTCATTGATATATATAATTTTTTAAATAACATTTATACGGAGTTCTGGTAAGATGAATAGGCAGACAGACTACACAGACTCTCTTCAATTAAGAGAAGAGAAACTGACTGACACATATACAGAAGATAATTCTGGAGCCCGGAGCTATGAAAGGAAGGATATATAAGCAGACTAAACTCCAACTAGTAGAGGAACCTGCATGAAAATACTGAATTAGGAGACAAACAGAGCTGTGGACTGCCAGCAATCCTGGCTGCACAGCCAGTTGGGATATTTCCAGATGGTTTTAGGACCTAAGAATTAACCTTAGGTTTTAGGACCTAAGAATTAACCTAAAAGTCAGACCTGCTCACCAAGAGCTACAAGGAGGACTACGCTGGTGGCTGATGACTAAAAAGTGAAACAGCAAAGAAGGAGACAAACTGAGCTGTGGACTTTTGGCTGTCCAGAGAGCACAGCCATTTTGAATGGTTCCACCATTTTGGATATTTAAAGCAACAGCATTGTCTCAGATTCAAGGGACCTAAGATAGGTTCCACATCTCAAGGACAGCATGGACATACAAGAAGCTGAAGACTGGAAAGGTGCGATGTTCCTCGTTACTTTTATACCCCACACCCTCTTGGTGAATGGAGGTGCCTCCATCCCTCACTCCCACACAGCTTCTGGGCCAGCAGGAATTCCATCTCAGTCTGAGTGCTCTGACAGAGCCTGGGTGCCCTACCCCACCCTCCGCAGATTAGTTTATTGTTCTTGTTTCTTTTTGTTTATTGTTTGTTTTAAATTTTTTTTGTCCTTCTTTATATTTTTATTCTTTTGTCTTCCCTTCCCAGGTTCTGGTTTTTGGCTTTTGATCTCTTCTCTTTTTCTGGTCCCATTCTTTCCTTTCTTGTGGTTCTCCCTATCCCTTGTTTTTCTTTTTATATTCTGCCCATTTTTTCATTCATTATTTTCTTACTCTACCTCTTTTTGCTTATTTCCCCCTCCCCAGATATTATGGATTCCTTTATCTTTTTCTATTCATATTTATTTTGTCTTTTTAAAGCATTTCTTTATATATTTCATCTCATTTATTGCCTCTCCTCTTTTTTTTTCTCTTTTCGGTGATTGTTCCTGTGTGTTTATGCAATGTGTGTATTTTGTCCTCTTGCTTTTATTTTTTGGTGGTTTTTCAATTGTTGTTTTTGTCTAACTGAGTGGGAGACAGCAATCATGCCCATTCAACCCAACCATACCTGCCTCCTGCAGCCCCACCTACTGAGTGGGGGTCCACACTTGCTTCTGCACCAACTGGCCAATGATATACAACAGCCAGTATGAACCCAACTCACCCTTAACTGCCCATCACAAACAGTTAACAGAGATCAGATTGCAGCCACTCTCATACTCTATCATACCCACTAGGAGACAGGTGGTGAGTGTGTAAGTGCTGCCAACTAGTGAATACGGAAGCACAGTACCCTGCTTACTCAGATACATCCAAACAAAACAAAATGAAAATCTTGGGCAAATCGCTCCAACATACACTTACTAATTAAATATAAATACAGTAATGTCAGAATGTCTCAACAATAGCACACCATCACAGTCCACACAAAGAAGCAATATAAAACAGGAGAAACAAGGGACCAGGATATAGACCCAGAATACATCCCTGAGGAAGAAGCAGCACTGGAATTCCCCGATTTGGAATTCAAAAGAATTATATTTAGGTACCTTCAATGCATTGAGAGAAAGATCAAAGAAAACACTGACAAAATTAAGAAAAACATGGACAAAATCCTTGAAAATTTTTGGAAGATGACACAAGAACAAAATGACAAAATAAATGAAAAATTAGAGATGGTACACAATCTATAGATAGAAATTCAAAAGAGTAATACTAAATTTTCAGAAATAGATAACACATTGAAAGGGCAAAGAAGTAGAATCAAATCAATGGAAAACAGAATTAGTGAGATGGAAGACAAATACCTTAATACTTCTTTGGAAAGGGAGAAATAAGAATAAAGATAAAAATAAAATGAAGAAAGCCTAAGATTCATGTGGGGTACTATCAAAAGGAATAACATACATGTAATCAGAATTCCAGAACAGAAAGAGACAGACAAAACCACAGTGAAAATTGCTGAAGATGTGTGGAAAGAGAATATCCCTGATATGATGAAAGATGAGAATATATGCATTCAAGAATTCCAACGAACCCTAAACAGGATAAAGACCCCAAAGAAAATCACCAAGACATATCATCAAACTCACCAAAACAAAACACAAAGAAAAATGCCTGAAAGGAGCACAGGAAAAATGAAAAGTTACCTATAAAGGGCAACCAATAAGAATAACCTCTGATTTCTCAGCAGAAACCATCTAAGACAGAGGCAATGGGATGGTTATATATAAAACCCTGAAAGAGAAAAATTTCCAACCAAGAATTATACACCTAGCAAAATTGTCCTTAAAATATGATGGAGAAATTAGGACATTTCCAGATGAGCAGAAATTAAGGGAATTTTTAAAACCAGACCAATCTTATAAGAGATGGTAAATTAGGAGAACCAACAGCAGCAAACAACAACTGACCATTAACTCCCATGATGACATAACCCAGAAATCAACACTGTTATGGAAGTATCCAAAGTAAAATAAGATTAGAAGTTTGTAAACAGGGAACCAGAGACATCAGTTGGCAAATGAGGACAACTACAAAACAAAAAGAGGGAAATAATAGTGTAGTTACAGAACTTCTGAATGGTGAGGAAGTTAAGAGAATTGTAAGATAGAATGGGTTCTTCTAATTGGGGAGAAAATTATAAATCACAGGGTAACCTCAAAGAAAAATACACCTTAAAGAGAAAGAGACAAATAGACTAAAAAATCAAAGGTTGGAAAAAGATATATCAAGCAAATGGCAATCAAAAAAGAGCAGAATGGCAATGTTAATTTCTGATAAAATTGACTTTAAGAAAAAAATCATCATAAGAGACAAGGATATTATATAATGATTAAAGGATTGATTGAACAAGAGGACATACCATAATAAATATCTATGCACCCAATGAAAGAGCCCCAAAATACATGAGACTTTAACAGAACTGAAAATACAAATAGATGACTCCACAGTCAGAATAGGAGACATTAATACACCACTTTTAATCAAAGATAGAACAACTGGAAAGAAACTCAACAAAGACACAGGAGAAGTAAACAATGCAATCCATCAACTTGACCTTATAGGTATCTATAGAGCACTTCACCCAACAACAGCACATTATACATTCCTTTCCCATGCACATGGAACATTCTCCATGATAGACCATATATTTGGCCATAATGCAAGGCTTAATAAATTTAAAAACATTAAAATACTGCAGAGCATCTTATCAGATCACAATGCTATAAAATTAGAAATCAGCAATAGGAAGATCAACAGAAAAAGAGCAAACAAATGAAAACTGAATAACACCCTCCTTAAAAATGACTGCGTAATAGAAGAAATAAAGAATAAACTTAAAAAATTCCTTGAATCAAACAAGAATGAAAACACAACATACCAAAATCTTTGGGGCACAGAAAAAGTAGTGACCAGCGGCCAATTTATAGCAATAAATACACATATCAAAAAAAGAAGAAAGAGCTAATATAACCAACATCTCCAACAATTACATTCAAGCAAAAATAAATGAAACAGAAAATAGAAAGACAATAGAAAAAATCAACAAGACTAGAAGTTGGTTTCTTGAAAAGATTAGTAAAATTGGCAAACCACTGACTAACTTAAAAGAACAGAGGGAGAGAATACAAATAACGTGAATAAAAAATGAATTGGGCAACATCACAACAGAACCAACTGAAATAAAAAGGATAATGTCAGGATACTATGAAGAACTGTACTCCAACAAATGTGAAAATCTAGAAGAAATGGACAGATTTCTAGAAACATACTCTTACCTAAACTAATACAGACTGAGGTGGAAAAAATTGAACAGGTCATAAAATATTACAAAAAAAAAAAAAAAAGCCTGGCCCAGTTGGTTTCACTGGAGAATTCTACCAAACATTCAGAGAAGAACTGACACCAATCCTACTCAAATGATTTCACAACATAGAAAAGTATGGAACCCTACCTCATTAATTTTATGAAGCAAGCATAACCTTGATACCAAAACAGGCAAAAACATCACTAAAAAGGAAAACTGCAGACAAATATCCCTCATGAATATAGATGCAAAAATCATCAACAAAATCATAGCCAACAGACTCCAACAACATATCAAAGAAATAATACATTATGACCAAGGTGAGTTCATACCAGATATGCAAGGATGATTCAACATTAGAAAAACAATCAATGTCATCCATCACATAAATAAAGGAAAAGAACCACATGATCATATCAGTCATTGCAGAGCAGCCATTTGATAAAATTCACCACCAATTCCTGATTTAAAAAAACTCTCTGTGAAATAAGAATAGAAGTGAAATTCCTCTGTGTAATAGAAGGGAAATTACTCAGAGTAATTCCTCAGCATATGCAAAACCAACAGCCAACATTATTCTCAATGGAGAGAGATTGAAACCACTCCACTTGCGAACAGGAACCAGACAAGGATGCCCTCCATCACCAGTTCTATTCAACATTATGTTGGAAGTCCTACCAGAACAATAAGGCAAGAAAGGGAAATCAAAGGCATCCAAATTGGTAAAGAAGTCAAACTATTCCTATTTGCTGATGACATGATCCTGTACATAGAAAAGCCAAGAGACTCAGCAAAGAAACTTCTGGAAGTAATTGAGAGATTTAACATCGTGGCAGGATACAAGATCAACATACAAAAATCAGTTGGATTCCTCTACACCAGCAAAGAGATTGCTGAAAAAGAAATAAGGAAATCAATACCATTCACAATAGCTACCACAAAAATAAAATACTTGGAAATAAATCCATGTATTTGGAACTGGGACACAAAAGACCTGTACAAAGAAAACTACAAAAAAAAAAAAACTTCAAGAAATCTACATAAATGGAAGAACATACCATGCTCACGGATAAGAAGATTGAACATTGTGAAAATGTCAGTACTATCCAAAGCAATCTATACATTCAGTGCAATCCCATTCCAGACCCCATCAACATTCTTTAAGGAAATGGAAAAAACAATCACTAATTTTATTTGGAAAGGAAAGAGACGTCGGATAAGCAAGGCACTGTTGAAGAAGAACAACAAAGTAGGAGGCCTCACACTGCTGAATCTCAAAACCTACTCTACAGCCACAATAGTCAAAACTGCCTGGTATTGGTACAATGACAGACACATAGACCAATGGAATAGAATTGAGAACCCAGAAATAGATCCATCGACCTATGGTCAGCTGACCTTTGACAAAGGGCTGAAATCCATTAAATGGGGAAGATACTGTCTGTTTAACAAATGTTGCTGGCAAAACTAGATATCCATTTGCAGAAAAATGAAACAAGAGCTGTACCTCACACCATACACAAAAAGCAACTCCAGATGGATCAAAGACTTAAATATGAAACCTAAAGCTGTAACGTTCCTCAAGGAAAAACTAGGGGCAAATTTAGGGGCCCTAATATATGGCATAAATAGACTATCAAGCATAATCCAAAATACACAAATAGCAGAAGATAAACTAGATGAATAGGACCTTCTAAAAAATAAATTTTTATGTTCTTCCAAAGACTTCTCCAAAAGAGTCAAGAGAACCTACAGATTGGGAAAAAATATTTGGCAATGACATATCTGATAAGGAACTTATCTCTAAAATTTATAGAAAACTCCAACACCTCAACAATAAAAAGACAAATAATCCAATTTAAAAATGGGCAGAAGATATGAATAAACACTTCACCAACAAACATGAAGAAATGCCCACAATCATCAGCCATTAGAGAGATGCAAATCAAAACAACAGTGAGATACCATCTTGCGCCAGCACTAGTGGCAAAGTTCAACAAGATAGAAAATAACAAATGCTGGGGAGGATGTAGAGATATTGGGACTCTCATATACTGCTGGTGGGACTGTCAAATGATGCAACCACTGTGGAAAGCAGTATGGTGATTGCTTTAAAAAGTTGGAATTAGAAATACCATTTGACCCATCAATCCCATGACTAGATATATATCCTAAAGAAGTGAGAACTGAGACAAGAACAAATATATGCACACCCATGTTCACTGCAGCACTATTTACAATAGCAAAAAGATGGAAACAACATAGGTGCCCATCCACAGAAGAATGGATAATCAAACTATGGTACATACACACAATAGAATAGTATGCAACCCTACAGAATAACATAGAATCTGCAAAACACCGCATAACATGGATGAACTTGGAGGACATTATGCTGAATTAAATAAGGCAATCACAGAAGGACAAATACTGTATTAGTCCACTATTGTGAAAAATCAAGGAAAGGTTTATATATGGAATGAAACTTTCTTTGTTGGTTACCAGGGGTGGGAAGGAAGGGGAAGGGAGGGGACACTGCTAGGTGGGTAGAGGTGAGTGTTGATTTGGGTGAAGGGAAAGGGCAGTGCACCAAATGTGAGTGATCAACACAGTGGCATTGAGGAAGAGGAAGATGTAGAGAAGTACATGGGAGGTACAGACAACAAAGATAAAGTCTTTTACACATACTGCACAACACAACTGTGTCGTCCATAAAGGCAAATATGGATATATAGGTGGCTAGATGCGTGAACAGGCTGAACAATCAGGTATGTCTAGGCAGGGGAGAGTGTTCACATGACCATGTACAGGGTTGGCAGATGATGTTTCTACAGGCGTATTTGTATATTCTGTAGGAAACTCCAGGTATATAGTAGAGCTGACAAGGAATAAGGTTATGGTGACTTCTTGGCCACAGACAGATACCTGGAGGGAGTGGGTAATTGGACCTCTGGGCTTGGTACATCAAGCTCAATTGGCATAACATACTACACAAAAACATTGTTCCACATCCTACTTTGGTGAGTAACGTATGGGATCTTAAAAGCTGGCAAGTGACCATCTAGATGCAATGATGGATCGCTCCTAGTCCAGAGCAAAGAAGAATGAAGAAAAGCAAAGACACATGGAAACAATTAGTCCAAAGGACTGGTACATTATGCAAGCCTCAGCCTATATGACCATGAGACTAGAAGAACTAGATGGTCCCAGGCTATCACTGTCAACCACTTGGAGGGGGATCTGTGTAGGAGATCCTGGATAGAGCGGAAGAACAATGTGGAACAAAAGTCAAAGTTATTTAAAAAAAAAAAAAAAAAAGTTTGCTAGTCTGATAGAGCCTGGTGAAACTCCTGAAACTATGACCCCTAGCTCCCCTTCAGGTCTGGAATTTAACTCACTCCTGTGGCTTCCAGCCAAATAAGAGAGCAGTATATGGACTGAACGTTTACATCAGGTAGATACACTCCTTGGAGAGATCAATCACGGGGATATAGAAGGGCAGTGTATGCACAGGGAGAGTGCTTGTGGGCAGGAGTGCATGAGAAGAACACAAGGAAGAGATAACTATGGGAAGGAATGGCAAGAGAGCTGTTACATTGTGGGAATTTGCAGTCAATGTCATGGGACAAAATGTGTACAAACTGGTGTATGGAAAATGAATTTGCTCTGTAAACTTTCACCCAAATCATAATAAAAATTGAAAGAAAAAAAATTTATAACTATTTTACTATCTGTACATACACTGGTATATACCTTTTGTTTTTACTGGATATACTAACAGTTTGTTCCTAATTTATGTATTTTGCTTACTATTTCTTTTACATAATTCATAACCATTCTCTTCTACTATTCTAATAATGAAACAGTGTCTAATTCAACTTACAGACTTGTTGCGGAGAAGGAACAGCAATATTACTACTTCCTAGGTGCACCAGTTAAGTACTTGGCTGGTAACTGAAAGGTTAGCAGTTTGAACCCACTTGGGAGCTCTGGTTGCATAGTGCCTAAGGCATGTACTGCTAACCAGAAAGCTGGTAGTTCAAACCCACCAGCCACTCCTCGGAAGGAAGGTTGGGCAATCTACTTCCGTAGTGATACTGCCTCAGAAACCCACGAGGGGTCACTATGAGTTGGATCTGACTCAATGGCAGTGAGTTTGGTTTTTTGGAGTTGCTCCTCAGTAAAGACTTAGTGTTCTGCTTCCCTAAAGGTCACAACGAAGAAAACCCTGTGGGGCAGTTCTCTTCTGTCACATGAGGTCGCCGTGAGTCAGAATCAACTCGACAGCACCCAAAAACAGCATGGATGAGTTTTTTTCTCATGTTTTAACTAAGTTTTCTCTCACTTTTTTAGGTATCCAATAATGCCATCAAAATCCCAAAGTGGTCACCTCTGTCAGAAATGCACCCTATAGATTATTACTCTTCTTACACAAAAAACTGCACTGGGAAGTTTACCAAAAAAGAAATAAAGAATATCAGAGCATTTTATTATGCTATGTGTGCTGAGACAGATGCCATGCTTGGTAGGTGGTGTAATTAATAACCAATTACATGAAGAAAAAGTATAATATTTTTTCAACAAACTCTGCTCATGCTGGTTGGTGATGTGTATGAATACTCTTGAATAATTCCATAGAGCAGTTGCTTAGAGACTTCAGGCTTGGAATTATGAAAACATTGACACATATGAAAGTTGGATAACTTGCATTATTAACAGTAGAATAAAAAGCCTTTTCTGTCTTCATTGTACATAAATTAACAAATGGCCAAATTTGTTCATATGTAAAGAAAGGTAGAAGACTATGATTTGCTTGAAATGAAACTTTTTATCATCTTTAATCTAGAGTCTCTCCAGCCCAACTCTAGTATACATGTGGGAGGTAATTGTAAGGCAGTTTAGGTTCTAGGAGATGAGAGTTTAGTTATAGACTCGTGCAACCTCTTATAGACTTATAAAAACTGTAAAATAAATCCATTCTCCATAAGGACCTCAGAACAAAGCTTAACTAAAGCTGAAATCAGTTGCCTCATGTATATTCTGGTCCAGAATCCTACTGAATTTCCTTCCTTCATTCAGGCTTAATTAAGGTCACCTCAGAACTAAACCTGTCTCCCAAAATGATCATCAAGAGAATGTCTTGCCTACTCCCTCATGGTAGTTTCTAGTTCAGGTGGAGAGTCACTAGCTAAGTGGAGAGATACTAAATAACAAAAGTTAGTTTCATAAAACCATATGATTTTATTTTCCTGCGCTTTGGAGTGGAACATAATTACATTAGGGAAGTATGAGAGCGGTTCTAAATAGAGCATTAGTATTGGATGAATGAATGGCTATTTATTAAAAAATATTCATTGGGAAAATAGAAAAGTATAAAACAGAAAACAAAAAAGCCATATAGACAAATTGTTTATAATGATAGCAATATAATTCATATTAAAAGTGTCATAAGAACTCTTCTTAAATGCAAATAAAACTTTTAAGTTTCTTTAGTCTAAATTACATATTTCTGTTGAATTGTTTCATTAGCACTTTGTGATATTCATAAGCATTCACCCATTTGCACTCTAGAAATGGTTTTTGAGAGTTTACAGCTATCCATTCATCCATATCTATCACAATGAAATACTATATAATATGTCAGGTTGGAGAAGTATGAGAACACTACTCTTGAAATCTCAGAGAAAAAAATGCAGCTGCTTGCTTACTTCAGGTTACAAAGTTTAAGGAATAAATTGCATCTTTGTTTTTAAATCTACATCGGATTGGTCACTAAGTAGTATTTATTATTGTTCAGTGTGTTACAAACACTTATTTAGTGCCTACTAGTTATCATGCGGGAACTCTGGTAGCATAGTGCCTAAGGCACTTGACTGCAAACTAGAAGGCTGGCAGTTCAAACCCACCAGCCACTCCTCAGAAGGAACGTTGGGCAATCTACTTTCATAGTGATAACGCCTCGGAAACCCAAGGAGGAGTCACTATGAGTCGGATACGACTCTAAGGCAGTGGGTTTGTTGCTGTTTACAGACCTGACTCAATTCTAATGTAAAATGAATCTTTCATTCTCAGCTTAGCTATCATTTCTGCAGGCCTGGGTACTTGATGCCTTCCTTAGCCACTTTACATCCATTAGTACACCATCACCATCATCCTGCTTATCTCTGCACCTGTTGCCTTATTTACCTCATAATCTTTAATTATTATGTTTATTTGTTTACTCTCTGTCTCCCTTGAAGAATGCAAGCTTCATGAGGGCAGGAACATTCAGTCTTACTTAACATTACATCCTAGGTGCCTGACATAGTGCCTGGCAGAGAGTAAGTGCACAGTAAACATTACTGAATGAATACAAATACCACGAATTACAATATAATGTAACTACAGTATTATTTATGTTATAAGGGTATACAGGGAAACAGTGATTCACTGTACCTCAAGGAGCAGGGAATGCTTCACTAGGGAGATAATGCTTGAGCTAGATAATAAAGGAATAGTAGGAATTTAACAAGGAGCTCTGGTAGCATAGTGCCTAAGCCACTTGACTGCTAACCAGACGGCTGGCGGTTCAAACCCACCAGCCACTCCTCGGAAGGAAGGTTGGGCAATCCTACTTCCGTAGTGATACAGCCTCGGAAACCCAAGGAGGGGTGGCTATGAGTCGGGGCCGACTCGA
>NW_006921680.1:4409036-4416347 GCF_000298275.1 Orycteropus afer afer | reverse complement strand
CCACTCCTCGGAAGGAAGGTTGGGCAATCCTACTTCCGTAGTGATACAGCCTCGGAAACCCAAGGAGGGGTCGCTATGAGTCGGGGCCGACTCGATGGCATATAACAACAACAACAAGGAATTTAACAAGTGAATAGTGAAAGAAAGGGCATTTGATGCAGAAGGCAGAATACATGCAGAGGCAAGGAAATCTAAATAAATACGGTGTTTTTAGGGTATTCAGAGAAGGTTGGGATTGCTGAAGGTAAAGTTCTAGAAGGTAGATGAAGGTTCTGAGGCAGAAAGTGAATAGGGACCTTGTGCATTATGTTAAAAAGTTCAACAATGCTAAAAAGATGTAAATGGGGTGTGACGCAAATTTCTATTTTATTTAATTGCTTACTTCAGGTTACAAAGTTTAAGGAATAAATTGCATCTTTGTTTTTAAATCTACATCGGAAGAAATTTCTATTCTATAAAATTTCTATTTTAGAAAGATAGGCATCAGTGTGGTACAAGGGATGCTGTGGAAGGAAAGAGGAGTGAAATAAGTAGAGGAATTAGAAAGCAATTACACTTACCAAACTGAAAGATTCTGAGGGTGTGAACTCTTTAGATAACTGCACACAGCCGCAGATTTCCATTCTGACTGGACCTTAGAATCAGTTATGGGGGTTTTCAATAACACAGACCCCTTTACCTCAATGAGGAACTCTGGTGGCATAGTGGGTAAGGCGTTTGGCTGCTAACCAGAAGATTGGTGGTTCCAACCCACCAGCTGCTCCATGGGAGGAAGATGAGGCAATCTACTTCTATAGAGATTTACAGCCTTGGAACCCAGTGGGCATGGCTGAGTCAGAGTCGACTTGATGGCAGTAGATTTAGTTTTTGGACTTTTTTACCCCAATTTCAGGAACTGCCCAAATAGAAATGACTCCTTTCTCTGGATTATACTTCTGTTTTATTCTCTTAATTATAATGGAGGGGAAGTTTCAGAACACTGAAACACAGAGACTGGCCCAAGGAATTTTACTGTCCCTTTAATTCCTGATCCAAGAATATGCTGAATCACATTCATATACTATGCACTGCCTTCAGCCCTCCATAACCTCCAGCCAACTTCATGGGCATGATCTAGTGATTGCTTGGAGACAGAGAGGAGACTAGTGGGGAAGAGTCTGGTACCTCTTATCACCTCCTATTTAGAAGAAACTCTGGCGCCTTGTGGTGATATCAGTCTTAATTTTTTGTGTCATGTGAGACATTTACAGTGCTGATTTCCAAACCTGTCTTTCTTTTCTAATTCAAAGGACTAAGGGGAAGATTTTTTCCCCCAGTTGTCTGAGAAACCAAAAAAAACAAAACTCACTGCTGTCGAGTCATAGCGACCCCTCCTTGAGCTTCCAAGGTGGTATCTCTACAGAAGTAGATTGCCCAGTCTTCCTTCCAAGGAGTGGCTGGTGGGTTTGAACCACCAGTCTTCTGATTAGCAGTCAAATACCTTAGGCACTGCACCACCAGAGTTCTCTGATAGAGACATAGAAAACAAGCCAACATGATTTCAAATAATGAAGCTTTGAGCAGGAGATCCTATTAAAAAAAAAAAACCTAACCAAACTCACTGCCATAGAGTCAGTTCGACTCATAGCAAGCCCTCCTTGGGTTTCTGAGGCGGTATCACTATGGAAGTAGATTGCCCAATCTTCCTTCCAAGGAGTAGCTGGTGGATTTGAACTGCTAGCCTTCTGGTTAGCAGTCAAATGACTTGGCACTATGCCACCAGAGCTCCCAGGAGATCCTATAGGAATTACAATTTCTCCTTCTTCAGTCTAGTTGTCATCGGGGAAAAAGGCACATGAAACTTCATATAACTTACGTAAGAACAGTAGATAATGTATCAGTTTGTTCATTCTATCTGCTTCTCATAGTCATGTTAGAGGGTTCCAAGGAATCTGAAAGTCTTCCATTAATAGAGTGAATCCTAGGCATCGATTTATTTTTCTTAAAAACACAACAGGTGACTCTAGTGTCCACCCATAATAGAAAATGATTTCCATAAAGCTCGTCATCTTTGTCCATTGTCTTAGCTACTATCGGTTTAGTGAGGCTGTTTATTGGCAACTAAAGCAGTACCTGGAACATGGTGGGTGTACAGACTTTTGTGTAGTAAATGAATGTACACATTCAAGAAGGCTAAGAACATATTTACTATTCAAGATATGATTCCTAATTTGCAGTTTGGGGAAAAAATAAAGCATTTTATATAAAAAATAATTCTTAATACTTGTAGTTTTTTCTCCCCTTTATGTTTTAAAAGATTCTAAGAAGCATTCTAATAAACTTTTATAAGGTACAGTTATAAATTTAATATGATAGGGAAAAAAATGAACTAAAAGCTAAACATAGATTCATCTTGATTTAAATACAGATTCATCTTGATTTATGTTCTAGGTGAAATTATTTTGGCTCTTCGCCAATCAGATCTTCTTCAGAAAACTATTGTCATATTCACCTCAGACCATGGAGAGTTGGCCATGGAACATCGACAGTTTTATAAAATGAGTATGTATGAAGCCAGTGCCCATGTTCCACTTTTGATAATGGGGCCAGGAATTAAGGCCAACCTACAAGTATCAAATTTGGTTTCTCTTGTGGATATTTATCCTACTATGCTTGGTACGTAATGCAATTCTGTAAATACTTATATGTAATAATGCTGGAAAATGAAAAGCAAAGTAGTCAGAAGCCCTGCTGACTTGGTTTATAATCTTAAGCAACTCATTTAATGATGAATGAAATCCATACTCTGAAAAATGAGGAAAATACTCATCTTTCTTTGTCCATCACTTACTACAGCCATTTTCCCTTCAAAAGATTAATAATTAAGATATGACTATAAATTAAGTCATGTAAGATACTCAGGCTCATAACTTTATAGATATGATTTGTACAACCTTTCATTCTCTACCATCACTCCCTCAAATGTATGTGTTTCCTTGCTGGATTATTCCAGCTACTTTGAAACTACTAACTTTATACAGTGACACTTAATCTGCTGTTATGAATATATCAAGGTCTTTAGATAGTTCTTTACTTGATGTTTGCTTTCCTAGTTTCTTAATATCTATACGCATAACCACAGGTGTAGAAGAGCAACATTTGGATAGGGGTAGTTAAACTCACTGCCCTCGACTCAGATCTGACTCATAGCAACCCCTCCTTGGGTTTCCGAGGTGGTATCACTACGGAAGTGGATTGCCCAAGTTAGCAGGTTTTATAAAGATGCTAAAATAATGCCATCATTGAATTCAAAGAAAACTATGTAGAACTGACTCTTAATTTCTTTGTAATTTAGCAGAGAATACTTAACTTCATTAATATTTAAATATTATGGTTCCTCTCTTCTAAGAGATCATCAGTTCATAAACATTTTGGTGAAAGAAAAGATAACACAATATAAAATGTTATCTATAGATTCTAATTCCAGAAAAGTTAAAATATGAAAGAAACATGCATCTTGTTGCTGTTGTTGTCAGTTGCCATGTAGTCGAGTCCAGTGTTGGTTTCCATAACTAACCCCATGTGTGCTGAGTAGAACCACTCCATAGGGTTTTCAAGGCTATGACCTTTTGGAAGCAGATCACCAAGCCTTTCTTCCAAGATGCCTCTAGGTGTGTTTGAACCACCAACTTTTTGGCTAGCAGTTGAGCAAAGAAGTTAGAGAGTTCTATTTATCTCCTTCCTCCTCCTACAAAGTCTCTTATTCATTTAATTTAAGACTATTCCAGGGCCTTAAATTTCTTTACAATAAATTTAAAACAGTATCCTTTCTTTTTACTTTCAGATCACTTCTTGTATTTGAACATACTTCTTGTTCTTTAGCAGGATGTGTTATTCCTTTCAATTTCTTAGTCATCATATGATGGTTCTCTTTTATCCCAAAGCAATTACACACTTAAACTTTCTGACTACATCAATTTCCAACCCATCTCTATTACTTTCCCTCATTAGTTTTTGTAAGAAACACAGTAGTTTCTTTTGTGTATTTGTGTGTGTATCTCCTACTATCATCTTCATAGTTTTATATAATAATGCTTATTTATGTTGGCATTTCTTTACAGTATCTTCTCCCAATTTTTCCTCATGTACAACTCTACTCACCCCACCCTGCTTCCCCAAAAAAAGCCTCCTCTGAGTTATCATATTTGCATGACTTTGTTAGCTTTGTTTTGTTTTCTTAAGGTATAATGACAGAACTGTGAAAAATATTATGATTATTTATAAATTTAAAGGTTTAGGGCAGTTCTGTCTCAGATGTTCCCTCAAGTTATTATTTATTTAAAGTTAACCTTTTTTATAAGTAATAAAAGGTAAATATTCATAAAACTCTTACATATCTACAAGAAGAAGAAAAATACCCTATTAGTGAAATGACCAAAGGATATTGTTATATATTGAATTGTGTCCCAAAAAATGTGTCAACTTGGTTAGATCATGATTCTCATATATTATGTACTTATTCTCCATTTTGTGATCAGATATAATTATCCTATGTAGTATAAATCCTAACCCTATGATGTTAATGAAGCAGGATACAATCTAGAGGATTAAGTTGTATCTTTGTTATATAATGTCTTTCCTTGTTTCTGATGGTGGTTTTTGTCTTAAAGTCAGTTTGATCAGAAATTAATATTGCCACCCCTGCTCTTTTTCAGTTGCCATTTGCTTGATATATCTTTTTCCAAACTTTGATTTTTAGTCTATTTTTGTCTTTATCTCTAAGGTGTGTCTCTTGTAGACAGCATATTGATGGGTTATGTTTTCTTATCCAGTCTGCAACTCTCCGTCTCCGGAGTGGTGCATTTAAATCCATTGATGTTTAGTGTAATTATTGACAAGTATAAATTGGTTGCTGTCATTTTGTTATATGTTTTTTTCATGATGTTCCTGGTTTCTTTGTTCAATATAATTTTCTTTGCTGAGCTCATTATGTTTATGAATCCTGTTATCATTTCCTTTGTTGCTATTGTTTTAGTATTTGCTAAATATTTGTGCATGTCCTTTTTTTATTGTGATGTGAAGGTTTATCATTTTTCTTTGAGGTTACCCTGTGATTTATCATTTTCTCCCAAAGTTTAGAACAGTCCATTCTATATTGCAACTTCCTCACCATTTAGAAGTTCTGTAACTACACGGTTTTTTCCCTCTTTTGGGTTTGTAGTTGTCCTCATTTGCCAATTGATGTCTCTTGTTCTCTGTTTACAATCTTGTAAGCTTATTTTGCTTTGGATACTTCCATAGCTATGTTGGTTTCTGGGTTATGTCATCTTGTATATTAATGGTCAGTTGTTGTTTGCTATTATTGGTTCTCTGTTCAAAAGACTCCCTTCGGTATCTCTTGTAAGGTTGGTCTGGTTTTAACAAATCCCCTTAATTTCTGCTTATCTGGAAATCTCCTAATTTCACCATATTTGAGGGACAGTTCTGCTGGGTATATAATTTCTCATTGGAAATGTTTCTCTTTCAGGGTTTTATATATACCATCCTTCTGTCTTACATGGTTTCTGCTGAGAAATCAGAGCTTATTCTTATTGGTTGTCCTTTGTAACTTTTCATTTTTCCTATGCGGCTTTCAGGATTCTTTCTTTGTCTTTGGTTTTGGTGAGTTTGATGATAATACGTCTTTTATTATTATTATTATTTATTATTATTATTATTATTTTAAGAGCTTGTTTTACATTCAACATTACATGTATATTTAGTTTCACTCCCCATTTATCATGTCCAACCCTAACCCAGTCTCCTCCCCTCCCTGCCTTGTAACCCTCCTCCTGTGCCCTGCATATTTATGCACTCCTGTTTGTCCTGCATTTCCTTTATTTGAATGTTGGACCTCTGGTGCCCATGGTCTATTGCTCTAAGGGATGTATTACCATAGAGTATGTGGGTGCATCATCCTGGGTTGAGTGGTCTGCATATATATCTTGTTAACTATTGGGCTGAGCTAGCCCCTGGGGGTGAGTTTTATTCTAGGCGCAGAATGTATTCCAGGGCCATAGTATTGGGGGTCTCATCAGATTTCATCTGACAAATAATCCTGGTCATTATTGAGTTTTTGGATTTTTATTCCATATTTTTCCTCCCACTCTATCCAGGATCTCCAGATTTGATCCTTTCCTGAGTGGTTGGCATTGGTAGCTGGGTACCATCTAGTTCTTCTGGTCTCGAGGGCCATTGTGTCCTATGGCTGATTGCTTCCAAATGCCCTTTTTTTTTTTTCACATTCGTCTTCACTTCCGATGCTAGTAGACCATTAGCTGCATCTTAGATGACTGCTTGAAAGCTTTTAAGACTCCAGTCACTACTCACCAATGTGGGATGTGGAACAAGGCTTTTATGTATTTTGTTGTGCCAATTGAGTCTGGTGTCCCCCAGTACTATGGTCCTGAGATGGGAGATCTAGTGGATCTCTCCATAGTGTCTGGTTGTCTGTGAGGGATTACTCTGTGTCTGTCTTCTATTGTTTCTATAAAGACTGTAGGTATTTTGTATCACTGGTGTCTGTGCAAGATTAGCCTGAGCTGAATCTATCCTCACTCTAGAGTATACTCCTGTTCACTGACCCCCGTCTGATCCTCTCAAATTTACCTGTAGCCTTGTGTTTGGTGTTAATGGCAATACAGTATCGTGGACACATTGGTTGGTATTAGCATCTGTCGTTTACCTCTTATGTGCACAATTTGGTGTCCTCCTACTTCCTAATGTTATCATGGTGGTCACAGATCCTTTCCATATATCCCTCCCCCTACCCACGTCAGCATGTGGGCCCCAACTAGCCCAAAATTAATCCCTCCTTTTCCCTCCCCATCCTGGTAACCTACAAAGTGAGTTCCCTTTCCCAAGCAAACCCTTCTTTGTCTTTCTATAGTAATGGGCTCATAAAGTACTTGTCTTTCTGCGATTGACTTATTGCACTCAGCATAATGTCCTCCGGGTTCATCCATGTTGTGAGATGATTCACATATCCCTCATTGTTCTTTAATGTAGCATAGTATTCCATTGTGTGCACATACCATAATTTGGTTATCCACTCATCTGTTGATGGGCATTTAGGTTGTTTCCATCTCTTTACTACAGTGAATTGTGCTGCAATGAACATAGGTGTCTGTTCGTGCACTATCTCTCACCTCTTTAGGATATATTCCTAGTAATGGAATTGCTGGGTCAAATGGTACTTCTATTTTCAGTTTTTTAAGGAAATGCCATACCGTTTGCCACAATGGTTGTACCATTTTACAATCCCACCAGCAATGCACAAGAGTTCCAATCTCT
>NW_006921680.1:4407358-4408861 GCF_000298275.1 Orycteropus afer afer | reverse complement strand
GAAACCCAAGGAGGGGTCGCTATGAGTCGGGGCCAACTCGACAGCACATAACAACAACAACAACAACACAATGATTAATGATCATGAGCAATTTCTCATGTGTTTGTTGGCTGCCTGTATATCTTCTTTGGTGAAGTGTTTGTCTTTTGCCCATTTGTGAATTGGGTTGCCTTTTTGGTGTTGAGGTGTTGAAGTTTTTTATAAATTTTGGAGCTAAGTCCTTTATAGATAATGTCATAGGCAAATATTTTCTCCCAATCTGTAGGTTCTCTTTTTCCCCTTTTGACAAAGACTTTGTGCATAAGAATTTAATTTTTAAAAGGTCCCAGTCATCTAGCTTCTCTTCTATCTCTTGCACATTATGGGTTATGCTTGAAAGTCTATTTATGGTGTACATTAGGACTCCCAGATTTGCCCCTATTTTATCTTTGATGAATTTTATAGTTCTAGGTTTTACATTTAAGTCTTTGATCCAGCTTGAGTTTGCTTTTGTGTGTGGAATGAAGTATGGGTCTTGTTTCTTTTTTTTTCAGGTAGATATCTAGTTTTGCCAGCACCATTTGTTAAAGAGCCTGTCTCTTCCCCATTTAATGGGTTTTGGACCTTTGTCAAAGATGAGTTGTCCATAGATGGATGGGTCTATATCTGGACTTTTGATTCTGTTCCATTGGTCCATCTGTCTATCATTGTACCAATACCATGTTTTGACTACTGTGGCTATAGAGTAGTTCTTAAGATCTGGGAGTGTGAGACCTCCCACTTTCTTTTTCTTCTTGAGAAGTGCTCTGTTTCTCCGAGGTCTCTTTCCTTTCCATATGAAATTAGTAATTGGCTTTTCCATGTCCTTAAAAAATTTTGTTGGAATCTGGATCAGGATTGCATTAAATGTGTACACTGCTTTAGGTAGTATTGGCATTTTCTCAATATTCAGTCTGCCTATCCATGAACAAGGTTGTTGTTGTTGTTGTTGTATGCCTTCGAGTTGGATCCGACTCATAGGTTCTTCATTTATGTAGTGCCACTCTTGTAGCAGTGTTTTATAATTTTCTTTGTATAGGTCTTTTGTGTCTCTGGTGAGGTTTATTCCTAGAGATTTTATCTTTTTAGTAGCTATAGTAAATGATATTGTTTCCCTTATTTCTTTATCAGAGGACTCTTTGTTGGTGTACAGGAATCCAACTGATTTTTGTATGTTGACCTATCCTGCCACTTTGCTGAACCTCTCTATTAGTTCCAGTAGTTTCAGTAGTTTTTTTATTGAGTCCCTTGGTTTTTCTATGTACAAGATCATATCACCCTCGAATAGAGATAGTTTTACTTCCTCTTTGCCAATTTGTATGCCCTTCATTTCTCCTTCTTGCGTACTGCCCTGGCTAGGACTTCTAATACATTGTTAAATATAAGTGATGATAGAGGGCATCCCTGCCTGGTTCCCGTTAGTAAGGGGAATGCCTTGAATCTTTCTCCATTAATAATGATGTTGGCCATTGGCTTTGCATATAT
>NW_006921680.1:4405019-4406992 GCF_000298275.1 Orycteropus afer afer | reverse complement strand
CTTGCTTCATAAAATGAGTTTGAGAGTATTCCATCTTTTTCCATGTTCTGGAATAGCTTGAGTAGCATAGGTGTCAACTCTTCTCTGAATATTTGATAAAATTCTCCAGTGAAGCCATCAGGGCCAGGACTTTTCTTTGTGGGAAGTTTTTTTTTATGACCTGTTCAATCTCTTCTTTTGTTATAGGTCTGTTCACATTTTTTCTGTCTCTGAGTGGGATAGTTCAGGTAAGTCTTGTGATTCTAGAAACTTGCCCATCTCTTCTAGGCTCTCAAATCTGTTGGAGTACAGTTTTTCATAATATTCTGTCAATATCTTTTTTATTTCACTTGGTTCTGTTGTGATGACACCCTTTTCATTTACAATTCTTGTGGTTTGGATCTTCTCTTTCTTTTCTTTTATTATATCTGCCAATGGTTTATCTATTTTATTAATCTTTTCAAAGAACCAGCTTTTTGTTTTGTTGATTTTCTCTATTTTTTTGTTTGTTTTCTGTTTCATTTATTTCTTCTCTGATCTTACTATTTCCTTGCTTCTAGATACTGTAGGATTCTTTTGTGTTCTATTTCTAGTTGTTGGAATTGATGAGTTAGAGTGTTGATTTTGTTTTTTCTTCTTTTTTGATATATGCATTTATTACTATAAACTTCCTTCTGACTACTACTTTCACTGTGTCCCATAGGTTTTGGTATGATTTATCTTCATTCTCATTTGTTTCCAGGAATTTTTTATTTCCATTTTTATTTGTTCAGCTTTATTTATTCAACTTCTGTATGTTTGATTTTTTTCCTTGCTCTTCCTATTATTAATATCTAATTTTATAGTATTGTGGTCCAAGAAGATGCTTTGTAGTATTTCAGTGCTTTTGAATTTATTGAGCCTTGTTTTATGTCCTAACATATGGTCTATTCTGGAGAAGGATCCATGTGCACTGGAGAAGAATGTGAATTGTGCTTTTGTTGGGTGAAATGTTCTGTATATGTCTATGAGGTCGAGTTGGTTGATTGTATTGCGTTCTTCTGTATCTTTGTTGAGTTTTTTCCTAGTTTTTTTCTAGTTGACCTATCTTTCTTTGAAAGTGGTGTGTTAAAGTCTCCTACTACTATTGTAGAGTTGTCTTTTATACCTTTTAATTCAGTTAATATTTGCTTCACATATTTTGGAGCACTTTCATTGGGTGCATAAATATTTATTATTGTAAAGTCTTTGTCAATTGACCCTTTCAGCATCATATAATGTCCTTCTTTGTCTCCTATGAGGTTTTTCACCTTAATGTCTATTTTATCAGGAATTAATATTGCCACTCCTGCTCTTTTTTGTTTACCACTGGCTTGGTATATTTTTTTCCATCCCTTAACTCTTAATTTGTTTTTATCTTTGCGTCTAAAGTGGGTCTCTTGTAGGCAGCATATCAATGGGTCTTCTTTTCTTATCCAGTCTGCCACTCTCTTTCTCTTGATAGATGCATTTAGTCCATTCACATTGAGTGTAATTAGTGATAGGTATGAATTGATTGCTGTCATTCTGTTGTGTTTTTTGTCGTGTTGTTGGTGTTTTCTTGGTCCGTATACTTTTCTTTGCTAAGTTGTTTGTTACCTAATGCTTTCCCTCTTTTCTTCTTTATTGATGGTTCTGTGCTTATTAAACCCGTATGTTTTCCTTACTTCTGAATTGGCTTAGGGGGATTGTTAATTTTCTCTGTGGTTACCTTGGAATATCTTCTTGTCTCTACATTTTTAGAACAGTTCATACTGTGAAGCTATTGTCCTGTTTTCCTCTCCATTTGGAAGTTTGTACCTAGAAATTTTATTCCCTCTGATAGGTTGTGGGTAAAACCCAGTCACTAGTGCTGAGACGGCTCCCTTGTTACCCTCCCGAGAGGGACTGGGTCTCCGGGAGCAAGGTAAGCACGGGCGGGCTGGTGCTTACTCACTGATCTGCACTGAACACTTTCCCTTGTTACCCTCCCGAGA
>NW_006921680.1:4400459-4404076 GCF_000298275.1 Orycteropus afer afer | reverse complement strand
TGTGCTGATTGACTTCCTTGGTTTTTAGTGTGCAGTGTTCTATGATCTTATTTTGAGTTTCTATTTCTGATTTGGTTTTAGTATTGATGCCTTGTATCCTGATTTTGTTGATCTCTGTTGTGGGTTCTCTTTGTTAGGCCGAAGCAAATCCAAGCCACCAGCATTTCAGTTAGCAGCTTCCTCTGGGTGTCAAGCCCTGATGAGACAGCCTGATAAGATAACCAAAGTGACAGAACCCACCCAGACTAGAAAGTCCCATGCAGTGGCAAACTTCCTCTTGTGAAGCCTCCTCATGCTAATTAAGTACAGACCCATGCTAACAGCTAATTGGACCCCACCATTTCCTTAGTGTCCCCACTTAGGTCCTCCACAAGACTATAAACCCTCCCCTCCCCAGCCAGGCGGTGCAACTTCTCGGGCCCCTCTCAGGGACCCGTGAACCTCGCCCGGGCCCCTCTCCGGGACCCATAAACCTCCCCCGGAAACTCAGAATAAAAACTTCTCTTTAACCTCAGTTTTGTGCATCCTTTTCTCCTTACTGTGACCTTACACTCTTATTGGAAGGACTTCCTTAAACATATCTTGTAGGGTTGGTCTGGTTTTCACAAAATCCCTTAATTTCTGTTTGTATGAGATTGCCTTGATTTCACCCTCATATTTGATGGATAACTTGGCTGGATATAGGATTCTTGGTTGGAAGTTCTTTTCCTTCAGTGTTTTTTATATGCCATCCCATTGCCTTCTTGCCTGCATGGTTTCTGCTGAGTAATCGGAGCTCAACCTAACTGTTTGATTATTATACATAATATTTCTTTTGTCCCAGGCAGCTCTCAAAATTTTTTCTTTGTCTTTGGTTTTGGAGAGTTTGACTATAACATGCCTCGGTGTTTTTCTCTTGGGATCTAGCTTGTGTGGGGTTCTAGGAGCTTTTTGGACAGATATCTTTTCTTCCTTCATGATATGGGGGAAAATTTTCTGTTAACAGGTCTTCCACAATTTTCTCAGTGTTTTTTTTCGCCTCTTCTTATTCTGGAATTCCAATGAGTCTTATGTGGTTTCTTTTCATATTATCCCATATAATTCTTAGGTTCTCTTCATTTTTCCTAAATCTTTGTTCTGATTTTTTCATACAGGCTGGTGTCCAGGGATTTGTCTTCTAATTGGGATATGCATTCTTCTGCCAGTTCTAACCTACTCTTTTGTGCATCTTCTGTGTGGTGTAATTCTGTAATTTTGGTATTCATCTTCTGGATTTCTAACTGCTGTTTTTGTATGAGTTCTGATTGTGCATTAATCTTTTATTTTGTTCTTGAATGATTTTCCTGAGTTCTTCCGGGGAACCGTCTGTGTTCTCCTTGCTTCTGTATGGGATTTCCTTAGGCTCTTGTAGAGCTCTAAAAACATATCTTCTAAATTCCTTCCTAGATCATTCTATTGCCTCCTCTTCCTCCATGTTTAATGAGACTTTTGTTTGTGGTTTTGCTTCTAATGCCTTGTCCTGTTTTTTTGTTTGATTTGATTTGAGGTTGCCTGTTGTTTTCTAGACATTTTGAGGTTGTCTTTAACTGTTGATTATGTATTGATTTATTTTGTCTTGGTTTTATGGTTTAATATTTTGAAAAGGTGAATCTGGTGTCGTTTATTTTTTTAGTTATTAATTCAGGTATGCTGGGTTGCTCTGCAGTTTTCTTTGTGATGGTGGAATCACTGTGTAGAATGTGGATATGGGTTTCTGTTTGTCATAAAGAGGGTTTAGAGTTCGAACCGGGGTTATTATAGTGGCTGAATGTGGTTTTTTCTGTTGGATGAGTGGGGTTATTGACAGAGAAGGTGGGAGCCGAAGAGCAGAAGAAGGAAAGCTTGCTGTTGCTTGGGGCAGTTTCTAGGGCTTTAAGTGGGCTGCTAATGATGACACTGTACTGTTATTCACAGGCCTACAGCTCAATTTCAGCAAAGACTCCAGTTGTTAGGGGGTCACCACTTTCCTCCAGGCTCAGACACATGCAAAAACCCTGCTCCTGAGGCCCCTCAGTGCCAAACAGCTGACCCAAGACAATTGCCCAGCTCCACAATCAACCACAGAGGTTCCTCTCTGGGCCCACCCACCCACGGCACTGGCCCAGACCATGATCCACCACGGGAGTTCCTCTGTGGGTCCACCCACCCACAGTGCCAAAGATCTGCTCGGTTTCAGTGGTGCTGGAATCAAGAGAGTGCCTGCTAGTTATCTGTGGTCCCAATATTACTGATAAAGTCAAGTGCAGGCCTCCCAGTGCCACTAAGCTGATCCAAGCCTGATCAGTGATCCACTGCAGGGGCACCTCCCCAGGCCCACCCTCGTGCAGCACCAATGGACTCTCTTTTCAGGTTTCAGCAGTGCTGGACATGCCCGCCTAGCCAACCCAAGTTACCTATAAAACCAGGTGCTAAAGGTAGATCTTTGGGGTGATTGCTGGTATGCTGGTGTGGTCCCTGGTATGCTGGTGTGGTGTGTCTTCTTCCTTAACCCAGGGAGGTCTCAGATGGCCTTTCTCGCCTGCTGGTCGGTGCTCCCGCAGGGAAGTCTCCAATGGCCTTTCTTGGCTGCCTGTCTGTGCTCTGCAGGATAGATCTGCTGATCTTGTTATTTTTTCCCCTGTCCCTTTCTCCTTTCTAATTTTACTTCCCTAAGTTTGGTGCACTCTGCCTCAGTGAGCTGTTTGGTGCAAATTGCCTCATCTTTGTCCCTCAAAGCAGGTGGTGAGTTCAAAGCACCAACTTTTAGGTTAGCAGTTGAGCACTTAGAGGTTAGGAATTATAACATTTAGGGGCTTACAATTCAATCCATAACACCAGGTCTGAATTTTAACCTATTTATTTACTGTTTCAAATTTAAACTGTTCTTAAAAATCATGCAGTTACTTCTGTCAGACCATGGCATGCTCCTCAAAATCATCTGGTTTCACACAGAGTAAAATCCAAAGTCTTCAACCCAGCCTGGGAGCCCAACATAATCTTCCTTTTAAATTTTTTACCCCTCACTTACTGCTACAGCTCTACAGCCCTCCTTGGTGTTTGCAGAATGTACCATGAAGGTTTCTGCCTCAGAGACTTTACGCTTGCTGTTCCCTGAGGAAGGATTTGTGGTGGCACAGTGGTTAAAGCATTTGGCTGCTAACCAAAAGGTTGTTGTGCAAACCCACCAACCACTCCATGGGAGAAAGATGACATAGTCAGCTTCCTTAAAGATTTACAGCATTAGAAACCCCATGGGGCAATTCTGCTCTGTCCTACAAGGTCACTGTGAGTCAGAACAGACTCAATGGCAGTAGGTTTTGGTTTGGTTTCTCAGGGAATGCTCTCCCCTCAGGTTTCTGTAGGGCTCACTCTAGACTATATGGCTATATGAAGAAAAATGTAGTAGCAGGATTGGAGGAAGAATCATTAACAACCTGAGATATTGCGGTGTAGTAAATTACTTAGTGTGGCTTTTCTACCCGTAAGTCTTTGTAAACTCCAAGGTGGGATTTTGTATGAGCAACTGAGCAGCCCCTGATTGCTGAAGCTATCCACCTGGGTTATTTCTGTTGGGAGTGGCACAATACAATGTTCTGGGAGGTGCCCACTCTCTCTCACGT
>NW_006921680.1:4392808-4399299 GCF_000298275.1 Orycteropus afer afer | reverse complement strand
GGCTCAAGTATAGCAGGGATTGTGGGGCTGGTGCGGGATCGGGCAGTGTTTCGTTCTGCTGTGCATGGGGTCTCTATGAGTCGGAAATGACTCGACGGCACTTAACAACAACAACACTCTAGCCCTTCCTTCCAATCTGTGTTCAAATGTTACCTAAGTGGAGAGGTCTTCCCTGGCCACATTTTATAAAATACCACAAATACACATACACCACCCTCTATACTCCTTGCCTTGCTTTATGCTTTTTCATTGCACTTGTACTTATCACCATCTGACATATATTTATCTGTCTGTCTCCCCACATTAGAACATAAACTGCTTTCCCCACTGTTGTATCCCTATACCTAGAACAGTCCCTGGTTTGTTGAATAAGTAAATGAGTTAATAAATAGACTGGATTCTAATTCCACTCTCCTACTAACTCCACTCAGTGGGGACAACAGTTTATGTTTTAATGTGGGGAGACAGACAGATGAAAATATATATCAGATGGTGATAAGTATAAATGCAATGAAAAAGCATAAAGCAAGGCAAGGAGTATAGAGGGTGGTGTATGTGTATTTGTGGTATTTTATAAAATGTGGCCAGGGAAGACCTCTCCACTTAGGTAACATTTGAACACAGACTGGAAGGAAAGGCTAGAGTGCGCCCTATAGAAACCTGAGGGGAGAGCATTCCTTGAGAAACCAAACCAAAACCTACTGCCACTGAGTCTATTCTGACTCATAAGGACTTCTAGTGGCATAGTGCCTAAGGCATTTGACTGCTATCCAGAAGGCTGGCAGTTCAAACCCACTAGCCACCACTTGGAAGGAAGACTGGGCAATCTACTTCTGTAGAGATACCACCTCAGAAACCCAAGGATGGGTCACTATGAGTTAGATCTGACTTTGGGTTTTTGGTTGTTGTTTTTTTTTTTTTTTTTTGGACTGACATGTAATCACATGAAAATCATGTAAATTGTCTGCCTTCTGAGCTTCTTTAAAAAAATTAGGCTAAGAGTAGAGCTGATTAATTTAACTGAAATGCTGAGTGCAGGAACTTTCCATAATGATGAATTTATCGCAGTTGTTCCCTGCTTCCCAATCATCCTCAAAGGCCTCTTCTCTCCTCTTCGTGCTCCGTGCTAGTGGTGCCATCTGATGGCTGACATGCAGACCAGCCTGGCCCAGCTTCTGTCCCTTCTATGTCTTCCCCTTGGAGTCTACTGTCATGTGCCTTCCTGCCCACATGGCTTTTCACTGCTTGTTGCTTAATTAGTTTTATCTTAAAAACCAAAACCAAACCCACTGCTGTCGAGTGGATTCTGACTCATAGTGACCCTCATTGGGTTCCCAAGGCTGTAAATCTTTACAGAAGTAGATTGCCTCACCTTCCTCCTGCAGAACAGCTAGTGGGTTTGAATCTCTACCCTTCTGGTTAGCAACTAAAGATCTTATCCACTACGCCACCAGAGCTCCTTAGTTTTATCTTGAGCAGTCCTTTTCTCTCATGCACATCCGTTTCCCTATCTCTGACTTCTCTTTTTTAACTAGTTATCTCTGAATCATTTCTCTCCTTTTTCTTCCATTATTTATAAATATTAGCCCCTAATTATGATTGATTGACAGAAGACTAGTACTTGGAAAAATATGCTTCTTCCAAAGAAAATGAGATACACATTTTTAAATTAAATTGGATGTAAAACAAATGCCTTCATAAAGTTTATAGATGTCTTTATCTACTTATTTATTTTCCTTTGTTTTTTCTTCAAATACTTGATAGCTGAGTGGTACATGAATTTCTCATTCAGTTTTATTTAACTTCCAGCATTGCAGATATATTACTTTCTACTTCTCATCAGAAATATTTAATTGTACATTAAAACATGGAATACCATGTTTTAATGTACAATTAAAACCAGAAAAGGGACCGAGGAGACAACTGCAGACTCATTTTAAGACTATTCTGGGTACCTAGCCATAATTAATGCTAAGTTTCATGTATAGGAAAAATGTAGTTGACTTCCATATAAACACCTTAAAAGCAATTTTTCAAAATACAACCTGTGCTTGTGTTGGACATTTCTCATGCCATTGTTCTGTGTGTATATAGTTAGGGAAAAAATTATTTTTCCTTAAATCATTATAATCCAGGATTTCCCAGAGTATGTTCTGCAAAACACTGGTCTCTCAAAATGCTTATTTGGGAGTTGGGGACAATTCTGTCATCAGATAAATTAGGAGGTATGTGATATGCTATATACCACTCTGAAAGTTTATAGTACACATCAGAAATACATTTACATCAACAACAAATATACCTATTTAGTTTTGTTTAATCATTGTTTGGTTTAATTTCGTTTAATCTTTATATGACTAAGGTTGGGCAATCTACTTCCATAGCAATACTGCCTCTGAAACCCAAGGAGGGGTCACTATGAGTTGGATCTGACTTGATGGCAGTGAGTTTGGTTTTTTGTAAACCCCATTCTCATAAAGGTTTTGTTAATATCCCATTGAACGCACTTTGAGAAACACTATGATTATTTAATCATTCAGAAAAACAAGAACTGATAATATTAGCTAATTTTGTTGAGAGTTCCATATATAACAGATACAGTTTTCATCATTTAAATTACATATTTAACCATTAAAAAAAACTTTTAAGGTATAGGTACTATTATTATTTCCCTTTTATAATGAGAAAAGAGGAGGTTCTGTGGGTTTAGTAACTTGTCCAAGAGTCACATGGATAGTGGGGTAAACATTTGCATCCAGGCATTTCCATGTCATCACCTGTGACCTTTGATGACTTGGAAAAAAAGTCAATGATGTGATTTATAAACGCTCAACTGATAAAAATGAGTTTTTTTTTTTTTGTTGTTTCTTTGTTTTAATTTGGTTGTTTTTGTACACAGATATTGCTGGAATTACTTTTCCTCAGAACCTGAGTGGATACTCTTTGTTGCCATTATCATCAGAAACATTAGAACACAAATTCAAACACCTACATCCACCTTGGATTCTGAGTGAATTCCACGGATGTAATGTGAATGCTTCCACCTACATGCTTCGAACTAACCAATGGAAATATATAGCCTACTCTGATGGTGTTTCAGTGTTGCCTCAACTCTTTGGTAAACTTGTTGCTATATTTTTTCAATTGTAATATGACACAGCCTTGCTCAAGAGAGCCAATAATCATTAAATAAATGAATACTTGCTGCTTCTGAAGCCGAGACAATCTACCTAAGGTTGGCCAGGTGCAGAGGAGCAGTTTCTTTGCAAATCAGCATCTGAATTTCAGAATAAGTGCTGTTAAAGCTTCTGGTCTAGGTCTTGTGATGGAAACCTCTGTTATGTCTAAGGAAAATGTATTTTAATACTCATGATTATCTTTTCCAATCAGCAGTCAAGATTCTGTCATTGTCTCTTGGTTTCAGCTGCTCCAGAGGATTAAGACTTGTTTATGGAGCCTGATTGTCTACATATATTATTTAATCTTCTCCACAACCCTACAAGATTATACCATTATCTTCCTGTTACTGGAGTGGTCAGAGAAATTCAGATACCTATACAAGATCTATCACACCTAAGAAGTGATAGAACTGAGATTTCAATCCAGGTCTGACTCAAAACCACAAACCTTTTCCACATTATAAAAAATACCCACCAGCTTCACCATTCTGTGAATTAATTTTAAAACAGCATTATTGGATTTAGAGTTTTACTTATCATTTATCCCCATTTTGTACTTAAAATATATGCTAAAGCCATTATTAATATTCATTTCTTCCTAACTTCCTTCCCAGTTACAAATGTCACAGTTATTAACTCAGAGTAATTCTTTAGGCACCACACTGACTGACTCCCTTAGCTCTTAGAGGAATTCTTAACTTCATAAAGGAAACCCTTAAGTTTCAATCCTAATGAGTAATGGGAAATCTCCTGACTATTTATTCATTGGCCATGTTCTACAGAAGGCAGATATGACTATCAAAGGATCAGTGTGGGAGTTAGCCTTTTCTTCATTCTTTAGGGTTTATTCACTGGCTTCCTTTTCCCAAAGAGCTACCATCTGAAGTCACCTAGAAAAGCCATGTATGTCTTCAAGGGTCTCCTGAGTAAAGTACTCAAATAAGCCCATGGGAGGGTTTTCCTCAATACATATTGTTCATTTCTTAAGACATAAGATCTTTCCTTTGCTTTTTTCCAATTAGCTTGGCATCCTAATTACATTCTGTCTTCCCATAGCATATGTAAAAAGGGTTTTTTATGTATCTGACATATTTATTACTACTTTCTTGCTGGTAGTGATTGAGAGTCCCTCCCCATCCCATGGCTCTTTGTTCAAATGAACAGTACTGATGAATATAATTTTTAGATAATCCAAGAGCAAGATGCTGACATATAAAGAAAACTAGAACTAAGTGAAGTTTCAAGAACATGTCTTAGCTATATCAAGAATTCTTATATCCAGAAAGTTTTGAGCTATTGAAATGGGACAATATAAGCTTTACTAAACTTTTTTTTTTCCTCTGCATGTCAAAGTAGGCAAGACATTAAAACAAAGAAAGAAAGAATTGGGCTTAGGCGAGTTTACTGCTGGAAAAGATTTAGCTGTTCCTGACATCTAAGAATGGATGAGAAAAAGAATAGCAAGATGATGGGAGAAAGGAAGACCACCGTGGCATGTTAGAATAAAATGTGCATGTTATTTTACCATTTATATTGTCCTTCATTTACTACAATAAGAGAAACAGAAAATAAAAATAAATTCTAATACATTATCTGTCATAGAATGTTTTCAGAGAAACATTCTCAAAAAATGTTTTTTTCAGCAGATAATTATGTTGACAGGTATTTATTTTTTCTTTCAGATCTTTCCTGGGATCCAGATGAGCTAACAAATGTTGCTACAAAACTTCCAGATATTGCTTATTCTTTAGATCAGAAGCTTCGTTCTATTTTAAACTACCCTAAAGTTTCTGCTTCTGTCCACCAATACAATAAAGAGCAGTTTATCAAATGGAAACAAAGTATAGGACAAAACTATTCAAATGTTATAGCACATCTTCGGTGGCACCAGGACTGGCTGAAGGAACCAAGGAAGTATGAAAGTGCAATCAACCAGTGGCTTAAAACACCACACTAATCCAAGTTTGAACAAAAACGTAGAAAAAATGTTCTAGAGCTACTTATTAATAGTTAAAATATCATAATCATATAAAACATTATAGTTTTAGCATTACTTTAATACAAAATGTCAGTGATTGAAGAATTCTATATTTTCAAAAATGGCTACTACTAAAACCTCATTCTTATAAATTTCTGACAACTTCATAGAAATATTACAAGGTTGGAAGCAAACACTATAATATAAAGCCATGTTCCTCAAAATAATATAGAATATTTTAAGATTTATAGATTATTACATATGAGCCATAGAATAGTTGTTTGTATTTGATGGGACATAGACAGTTTGCTCAAACCTGGCTATGGCTGATATTATTATTGTGTTTTTAAATAGGTAATACATGCACAAGGTACAAGCTTCAAAAGATGCAAAAACGTTAACCCAGAGTATGAATTCCCCTCCTTTCCCAGTCCCCAGCCACCAAGTCTCCCTCCCCAGAGGCAACTATTGTAACCTTATGTATGTATTTATAAGCTAACATTCGTATCTTTTTTCCCACATAAATGCTGTGTATCTTGCTTTTTTCCCCACCTAACTATACTGTTTTCCACAGTGGTTGTATCATTTTACAGTCCCACCAGCAATGTATGAGAGTCTCAATCTCTCCATAGCCTCACCAGCATTTGCCATTTTCTGTCTTGTTGAACTTTGCCATTAGTGCTGGGGTGAGATGGTATCTGTTTTGATTTGCATCTCTCTGATGAGTAACAATCATGAGCATTTCTCTGTGTATTTGCTGGCCTCCTGAATATCCTCTTTGGTCCTTGGGCTTGTTAGCCTCAGCAGCAAGTAGCTGCCAGAATGAAGAGATGCCTCTAGCTTCAGTGGTCCAGGAGCAAGAGGCAGACCTGAAGCCCAAGGTCAAGGGGCTTTCACATAACCCCTAGAGCCTGGACTTGGAACTCGGACTTCTAGCGTCCAAAAATTGTAAGAATAAACTCCTGTTTGTTAAAGTCATCCCATGTGGTATATTCCTGTCAGAGCAGCACTAGGTAACCAAAACATATATAAAACTAGTTATAAACATGGAAAGAAAGAGCAAGTTCTTAGATGCAAGGATCTAATACAAAACTGTCACTTCTCCAAAATTAATGTGTAAATTTCATGTATTTATGATTTTAATCCCAATAAAGTTTTTTTAATTGTTGAAAATTGTCTTAAAATTTTTATGGAAAAATTGATTCTGAAAATAGCTAATAAAATTATAGGAAAGAATGTTGTTGTTGTTGTTATGTGCCGTCGAGTCGGCCCCGACTCATAGCGACCCCTCCTTGGGTTTCCGAGGCAGTATCACTACGGAAGTAGGATTGCCC
>NW_006921680.1:4390055-4392108 GCF_000298275.1 Orycteropus afer afer | reverse complement strand
TAGGATTGCCCAACCTTCCTTCCGAGGAGTGGCTGGTGGGTTTGAACCGCCAGCCGTCTGGTTAGCAGGCAAGTGTCTTAGCCACTATGCTACAAGTGGAAATTAGTGGCCTCCTAACCATTAGGGTCTTTGCTGAATTTGAACCATGGGTCTGTGAATGACAACAAAACACCATCATTGGAAGCCGTCCCAAGCAAACTCAAAACAAAACCCTAGAGACAGCAGCAATTACAGAAATGCAGAAAGCAGGGACTCACTACTGCCGCCTTTTTTCTTTCTTTTCTTCCTCTTTTTTCCCCTTCTCCCCTGCCTCACCCAATAGAAGAAAAACATTAAGCCACCACAACACCTGCTCATCCCATCTCCAAATCCCCTTCATGATGAACAGAGACCTGCATCCACATTCCCAACAGTGATTCTATCAACACAAAGAAAACTGCAGAGCAGCCCAGCACACCTAAATTAATAACAAAATATTAATATGCACCGGCTCCACCCTTGCAAATATGTCTAAACATAAAATCAAGGCAAAACAAATCAATACATAACTAACTGTTAAAGACAACAATTTTAAAATGTCTAGGACACAACAGACAATCTCAAATCAAACAAAAAAAAGACAATAGAAATAAAATCCAGGCTAAAGACTCATTTAACATGGATGAAGAAGCAGTAGAATTCTCCAAGAAGGAATTTAGAAAAAATATATATAGAACTCTACAAGAGAGGATAGACTATTTGAACAGACCCATAACACAGTTCAGGGAAACCACAAACAGAATCAATAAGAACACAGACAATACCCTGGAAGAATTCAGAAAAACCACTCAAGAGCAAAATAACAAGATTAATACCCAATCAGAACTCATGCAAAAACAGCAGTTAGAAATCCAAAAGATGAGTATTAAAATCACAAATTTACACAACACAGTAGAAGGACAAAATCATTGGAATAGCAGAACAAGAAGAGGAAAAAAAAAAAAAAACCGAGAAAATTGTGGAAGACTTGTTAACAGAAAATTTCCCCATATCATGAAGAAAGAAAAGATACTTGTCTAAGAAGCTCAACAAACCCCATACAAGATAGATCCCAAGAGAAAGTCACCAAGACATGCCATAATCAAATTCTCCAAAACCAAAGATAAAGAAAGAATCTTGTGAGCAGCCCAGGAAAAAAGAAATGTTACCTACAATGGACAAGCAATTAGATTCGGTTCTGATTACTTGGCAGAAAGCAAGCAGGCAAGAAGGCAATGGTACAACATATATAAAACACTGACGGCAAAGAACTTCCAACCAAGAATTCTATATCCAGCCAAATTATTAATCAAATATGAGGGTGAAATCAAGACATTCTCAGACAAACAGAAATTAAGGAATTTTGTGAAAACCAGACCAACCCTACAAGAAATGCTTAAGGAATTTCTTCCAACAGAGAACAACAAATTAAAATCAGGACACTTGGCCTCAACACTTAAAACCAAATCAAAAATAGATTCTCAAAATAAGCTCATGAAACATTGTACACAAAGAAACAAGGTAGTCAATCTGCACATGACACCAGCAACAGAGCAAACAGGGAATAAAATTCTAAGTACAAAACTTCCAAATGGAGAGGAAAACAGGACAATGACCTTATAGAACAGACTGTTCCAAAATTAAAGAGAAAAGAGTTCACTCCAAGGTAACCACAGAGAAAATTAACAATCCCCTAAGCAAACCCAGAAAGAAGTAAAACATAGTATGTACAAAACCAACAATAAAGAAGTAAAGAAAGACTTGATAACAAAATGAATTCGGCACAGAAAAGTATGTGGACCAAGGAAATCTCCAACAACACGACAAAAAAAACACAACAGAATGACAGCAATTAGTTCATGTTGTTGTTGTTGTTGTTAAGTGCCATCCAGTTGTTTCCAACTCATAGAGACCCCATGCACAGCAGAACGAAACACTGCCCTATCCCGCGCCAGCCCCACAATCCCTGCTATACTTGAGCTCATCATTGCAGCCACCGTATCAATCCATCTCGTTGAAGGTCTCCCCCTCTTTC
>NW_006921680.1:4372179-4380865 GCF_000298275.1 Orycteropus afer afer | reverse complement strand
GACACCTTCAGCAATCAGGAGCTCCTCAGTTGCTCATAGCAAATCCCACCTTGGAGTTTACAAAGACTTATGGGTAGAAAAGCCACACAAAGTAATTTACTACACTGCACCTGTACAATGAAAACTATAAAACACTACTCCAAGAAACTACAAGGGATCTACATAAATGAAAGAACCTGCTTTGTTCATGGATAAGAAGACTGAATATTATGAAAATGTCTATACTACCCAAGGCAATCTACACATTTAATTCAATACCAATCCAGATACCATGAACATTTTTTAAAGATACGGAAAAACTAATTACTAACTTCATATGAAAAGGAAAGAGACCTCAGATAAGCAAAGAAGAAGTAGAAGAAAGTGAGAAGTCTCACCCTCCTACATCTCAAAACCTACTATACAGCCACAGTAATTAAAACAGTATGGTATTGGTACAATGAAAGACAGATAGACCAATGGAACAGAATTGAGAACCCAGAAATAAACCCATTTTATCTACGGACAGATGGATCATCTGATCTTCAACAAACAACCAAAACCCATTAAATGGGGGAAGAGATAGCCTCTGTAACAAATGGTGCTAACAAAATTGGATATCCACCTGCAGAAAAATGAAACAAGACCCATACCTCACCCCATCCACAAAAACAAACTCAAGACGCATCGAAGATTTAAATATAAAACCCAAAACTACAAAGCTCATCAAAGATGAAAGGGGCAAATTTAGGGGCCTTAATTTACAGCATAGACTATCCAGCATAACACAGAATGCACAGGAGGTGGAAAAGAAGCTATATGACTGGAACCTTTTAAAAATTAAATTTTTATGCTAATCAAAAGACTTCTCCAAAAGAGTAAAAAAAGAATCTACAGATTGAGAGAAAATATTTGCCTATGACATATCTGACAAAGGACTTATCTCCAAAATTTTTAGAAAACTTCAACACCTCAATGCCAAAAAGACAAACAATCCAATTCAAAAATGGGCAAGGGACATGAACAAACACTTCACTAAAGACAATATGCTGGCAGCCAACAAACAGATGAGGAATTGCTCATGATCATTAGCCATTAGAGAGATGCAAATCAAAACAACAATGAGATATCATCTCACCCCAACAATAACAGCAAAGTTCAACAAGACAGAAAATAACAAATGCTGGTGAGGTTGTGGAGAGACTGGAAGTCTCATGCACTGCTGGTGGTACAACTATTGTGGAAAATGGTATGGCATTTCCTTAAAAAACTGAAAATAGAAATACCATTTGAACCAGCAATTCCATTACTAGGGATATATCCTAACAAGGTGAGAGACAGGACATGAACAGATATGCACACCCATGTTCATCACAGAACAATTCACTATAGCAAAGAGATGGAAACAACCTAAATGCCCATCTATGGATGAATGGATAACCAAATTATGGTACACTGACACAATGGAGTTCTATGTTACATTAAAGAACAATGAAGGATATGCGAATCATCTCACGATGTGGTTGAATCTGGAGGGCAATATGCTGAGTGAAATAAGTCAATCACAAAAAGACAAATATTGTATGAGCCTTCACAACCCTTTTTTGTAAAAAGTCAAGGAAGGGTTTGCTTAGGGAAGGGAATTCACTTTGTAGGTTACCAGGGATGGGAGAAAAGGGGAGGGGCAAATTTCAGACTAGTTGGGGGACACACTCTGAGTTGGGTAAGGGGAGAAATGTTATGGAAGACCAGCATGATAACACTGGGGAAAGGGAGGACACCAAATTGTGGACCTAAGATATAGACGACAGAGGGTAATACCAGTATATGCACAATACTGCATTACCACGAACACCACTACACCAGGCTACACAAACACTACACAAAAACCAAGCTAAAGATAAATGCATAGACAACTGAGAAGATCAGATGGGGGCTGGTGAACATGAATATACTCTAGTCAGGTGATGGATTCAGCTGAGGATAATCTTGCAGATACTAGTGATACAAACTAACCACAATCATTACAGAAGCAACAGAAGACAGACTTAGAGTAATCTCTCAGAGACAGCCAAACACCTTGAGAGAGAGAACCACCAGGTCTGCTGACTCAGGACCATAGTATCGGAGAACACTGGGCTCAATCGACACAATATAATACATAAAAATCTTGTCCCACGACCTACTTTGATGAGTAGCGACTTAAAAGCTTTCAAGTGGCAATGTAAGATGCAGCTAATGGTCTCCTCTTGTCTGAAGCGAAGAAGAGTGAGGGAAATCAAGGGCATTTGGAAATAATCAGCCCTACAACATGATGGACCTCAAGACCAGAAGAACTGGATGGTGCCCAGCTGCCAATGCCAACCACTCAGGAAGAGATCAAAACAGGAGTGCCTGGATATAGTGAGAGGAAAAATAGGACAAAATTCAAAAACAAAATAATGACCAGAATTACTAATCAGATGGAGTCTGGTGGGAACCCCAAGACTATGGCCCTGGGATATACTTCGGGCCTGGGATAAGACTCACTCCCAAGGACTGGCTCTCAGCCCAACAGTAGTAAGACTTACATGCACAGCACCCAACCCAGGGTGATATACCCACCTACTTTACAGAGATACACCCCTTGAAGCAATTGGCCATGGGGCATCACAGGGGCTGCATTCACATAGACGGAAAGCTGGACAGACAGGAGTTCACAACTAAGAAGGGCATAGGGTACAGAGATGGGGGGGTCACTGGGAATGGAGAGGAGGAGAGGGGGTTAGGGTTGGGTATGGTAATCGGGGAGTAAAACCAAATGTACATGAACTGTTGAATGTAAAACAAATTTTGCTCTGTAAATTTGTACCCAAAGCACAATTAGAAAAATAAATAAATAAATAAAATGAGGTCTTTTGCAGCAAATAAATAAAACCTACTATAAACCACTAAATCAAACCAACATCCTGGTAATACAGGCCATAAAGCAAGAATTGTTGTTGTTATGTGCTGTTGAGTCGGACCTGACTCATAGCAACCCTTCCTTGGGTTTCTGAGGCAGTATCACTACGGAAGATTGCCCAACCTTCCTTTTGAGAATTGGCTGGTGGGTTTGAACCGCCAGACTTCTGGTTAGCAGTCAAGTGCCTTAGGCACTATGCTACCAGAGCTCCCAAGTAAGAAAGAGATGTCTCAATTACAAACTAGGTGAAAGAAGCCCAATGTAGAGCACAGACAAGATTTACACCTCTACTGGACCTATTCTCCGCTACACTGGTCATACATGTGTGTGTCTATGTGTTTAATGGTATACAAGTATGTATATTAAACACTCATTCTGCTACTGGAAAAGAGGCAGAAACCCAGTCATGCCTGAAATCCCGTGTTAATACAAAACAAAGGTCTCCTGCCACTATTTGCAAATTATATGGCAGACTTCAGCTGCTATTGGGGGATAGAACAGGAATGTAAAGAAAGTTCACCCCTGGGGCTCAGGCAGTCATGGCCTGCTAACAGTTAGGCTGGAGTTAGAGGAATAAGAAAACGACTTTTCTCCCACCATGAGGAACAGCACACTACTGCTGAGTGAAAGGCAGAAGCAGAGAGATACCTTCTGGTGCAACACCTGCTGAAATTTGAGAGTGGAGCAGGGACTAAGTACACCCTTCAGCACTCAGGCCTCACACTAAACACAAGATAGCAGTCTGGAGGAACTGTAGTATAAACGAGGTAACCATAGCAACAACCACCACCACTGGTCTACTAATTTGTTATACTGTGGTGGCTTGCATATTGCTGTGATGCTACAAGCTATGCCACCAGTATTTCAAGTACCAGCAGGGTCACCTGTGGTGGACAGGTTTCAGTACAGCTTCCAGAGTAAGGGGAGCTCTGGTGGTGTAGTGCCTAAGGCATTTGACTGCTAACTAGAAGGCTGGAAGTTCAAACCCACCAGCCACTCCCCGGAAGGAAGACTGGGCAATCTACTTCTGCAGTTATACAACCTTGGAAAACCAAGGAGGGGTCACTATGACTCAGATGCAACTCCACGGCAATGAGTTTGGTTTTTTCGTTTGGCCAGACTGACAGAGTAGGAAGGAGGACCTGGAAATCTACTTCAAAAATTGGCCTCTGAAACCTATGGATAGCAGGGGAACATTGTCTGTTATAGTGCCAGAAGCTGAGGTCCTCAGGTTGGAAAACACTCAAAATTCCACTGGGGAAGAGCTGCCTCCTCAAAGTAGATTGGAGTTTACTGATTGGGATGGAGTAAAGATTTCAAGTTTCCACGTACTGATGCAGCACAACTCAAAAGGAGAACAAACAGCTGCAGATGTCAATTAATAATCAGGACAAAGACTGTATGAAGTATGAATCTAGGAAAATTGGAAACCATAAAAAATGAAACACATAAACAATGTTATTCTTGGCAATAAACAAAAAACTAAACTCACTGCCAGCAAGTCAATTCCAACTCATGGTAACCCCCATTGGATTTCCAAGACTGTAAATCTTTACGGAAGCAGACTGCCTCACCTTTTTTCCACGGAGCAGCTGGTGGGTTTGAACCACTGACCTTTTGGTTAGCAGCCAACTGCCTTAACCAGTACACAATGAGAGCTCCTTATCCTGGGCATTAGTGAGCTGAAATGGACTGACATTGGCCATTTTGAATCAAAAACACATAGTCTACTGTGCCTGGAATGGCACATTGAAGAATGATATCACATTCATTGTCAAAAATAACATTTCAAAATCTAACCTGAATTACAATGCTGTCAGTGATAGGATAATATCCATTTGCCTGCAAAGAAGACCAGTTAATAAAATTATTATTCACATTTATGCAGCAACCACTATTGTCAAAGATGAAGAAACTGAAGATTCTTAGCAACTTCTGCAGTCTGAAATTGATCAAACATACAACCAAGATACACTGATAACTACCAGAGATTGGAATGTGAAAGATGGAAACAAAGAAATAGGATTAGTAGCTGAAATATACAACTTTGGTGATAGTAACATCTCAAGATGGCATGACAGTTCTAAGTACCTATTTGTCAACAACATAAATAGCAACTATACACATAGACCTCACCAGATAGAATATACAGAAATTGAAACAACTACATCTGTAGAAAGAGGCAATGGGAAGCTCAATGTTATCAGTCAGAAAAAGGCCAGGGGCTTACTGGGGAACAGACCATAAATTGCTCATATGCACATTCAAATTGAAATTGAAGAAAACTAAGACAAGCCCACAGATTCAAAGTATGACCTTGAGTATATCCCACCTGAATTTAGAGACCATCTCAAGAATAGATTTGATGGCTGGAACCCTCATGAACAAAGACCAGACAAGTATGGGCTGACATGAAAGACGTCATACATGAAGAAAGCAAATGGTCATTAAGAAGACAAGACAGAAACACCAAAATGGATGTCAGAAGAGACTCAGAAACTTGCTCTTGAATGTAGAGTACCTAAAGCGAATGGCAGAAATGATGATATAAAAAAGGTGAACAGAGGACTTCAAAGGATAGCTCAAGAAGACATAGTAAAGTATTATAATGAAATGTGCAAAGACCTGGAGTTAGAAAACCAAAAGAACACATTCAGCATTTTGAAAGCTGAAAGAAATGAAGAAAAAAATTCAAGTCTGAAGTTGCAATATTGAAGGATTCTGTGTAAAAAATATTGAATAATGTAGGAAACATCAAAAGAAGAAGGAATACACAGTCATTGTACCAAAAAGAATTGGTTGACATGCAGCCATTTCAGAGTAGCATATGATCAGTGATGGTACTGAAGGAAGAAGTCCAAGCTACACAGAAGGCACTGGCAAAAACCAAAGCTCCAGGAATTGACAGAATACTAATTGAGATGTTTCAACAAATGGAAAACTGGAAGCACTCATTCATCTATGCCAAGAAATTTGGAAGACAGATATCTGGCCAACTGAATGGAAGGGATTACCCAACCCAAAGAAAGGTGAACCAATGGAATGTGAAAATTATTGAAGAATATAATTAATACCACACACAAGTAAAATTTTGCTGACGATAATTCCAAAATGTTTCCAACAGTATATCAATAAGGAACTGCCAGAAATTCAAGCTAGATTCAGAAGAGGATGTGGAATGAGGAACAGCAATGCTGATGTCAGATGGATCTTGGCTGAAAGCAGAGAATACCAGAAAAAAAACATTTACCTGTGTTTTATTTACAACACAAATGCATTTGACTGTGTGGCTCTTCCTCATAACAAATTATGGGTAACATTGCAAAGAATTTGAATTTCAGAACACTTAATTGTGATCATGAAGAACCTGTACATAGACCAAGAGGCAGTCATTCAGACAAAACAAGGGAATACTGCAACATTTAAAATCAGGAATGGTGCGAGTCAGAGTTGTATCCTTTCACCATACACATTCAATCTGTAGGCGAAGCAAATAATCTAAGAAGCTGGACTCTGTGAAGAATGTAGCATAAACAATCTGCAATATGAGGATGTTAAAAGGTATAGCTAAAGCAGTGCCTTGAGGGAAAGTAAAGCACTGTATACTTATATAAAAGCTGGACAATGAATAAGGAAGGCTGCAGAAGAATTGATGCATTTGAATTGTGGTACTGGAGAAGAATATTGAATGTACCATGAACTGCGAAAGAATAAACAAATCTGTCTTAGAAGAAGTATAGCCAGAATGCTCCATAGAAGCAAGAATGGCCAGACTGCATCTTAGGAGGGACCAGCCCCTGAAGAAGGATATCATGCCTGGTAAATTAGAGGGTCAGCGAAAAAGAGGCAGATTCTCAATAGAACGGATTGACATAGTGGCTACAAAAATGGTCTCAAGCACAGCAAAAATTGTGAGGATGACACAGGATTGGGCAGTGTTTCCTTCTGTTGTACATAAGGTCACTATAAGTTAAAACCAACTGGATGGCACCTAACAACAATGATACTTATATGAGGCCCTGAATGATGCAAATATTTAAGGTGCTTTGCTACTAAATGCAAGGTAGGAGGTTCGAGCCCACCCCGAGGCACCTTAGAAGAAAGACCTGTTGATCTACTTATGAAAATTTAGCCATTGAATCCTATGGCATTACTAGAGGTGTATGGAATGTGTGAGCCAAGCAGAGTGACAGTGTCAGAGGGGATAACGCCAAAATGATTTTACGAAACAATTTTATTGTTAATGATCATAAAACTTTTGTGCAATCCTTCAGGAAAAAAAATTATTTTTTTAAAATAAAAATATCCCTGTAGTTAATTATAACAGAAATGTTTTCTGTAAGCTCAGCTTAACCAAAACTCCAAACTCAAGGCTGTTGAGTCACATCCAACTCATAGCAACCCCTCGTTGGGTTTCCGAGGCAGTATCACTATGGAAGTAGATTGCCCAACCTTCTTTCCGAGGAATGGCTGGTGGGTTTGAACCTCCAGCCTTCTGGTTAGCAGCTAACATGTGTTAATATACCTGCATAGCTAAAACTCTATGCTAATTTACTTCCTGAACCTTCTAATGCATTCTGATCACAGCTGTCATTATTACCCAATTATAATGATGCTTCAAATCACACAGTTTCATCTGCATGTGCTACAAGTATGCGTTTATTATTTTTATTGCTGCCTATGTTTTTAGAGTTGCTGATTTTGTCAAATTTTCTGGTGTTTTAGTTATAGTATTGTGGTAATTGGTATTTGTGAACCTTATCAATATTTTTTTTGAGCATGAAGTAGTCATTAAAAGGAAATGAAAAAATTTAAAAGGCTCAGTTACTTTTAATGTAACTAATAATGTTGTGATTCAATGTAGAAAGATTTTACAAAACAGTTTTGTTGTTAGTATTCATATAATCTAAGAAATATCACATTTAAACAATTTACAAATATATTTATCACATTATTCTATGATTAAAGTTGATAATAAAGATAACTAAGGATTCTGTATGGTCTGATATAGGAGGAGGTCCATGTGGGGTAAAAGGATGACACCATGGTTTACCACACTGAATGACACCAACTTTAGTGATGCCACTGCTATGGAGCACAGTTTTACTCTGACACACATGGGTCACCATTAGTCAGAATCCACAAATGAAAATGATTTCATTTTTTTATATACTGTTCTGGTTACCTAGTACCACTCTGACAAGAATATACCACAAATGGGATGGCTTGAAAAAACAGAAGTGTATTCTCTTACAGTTTGGGAGGCTAGAAGTCCGAGTTCAAAGTGCCAGGCTCTAGGGGCTGGGTGAAAGCCCCTCGACCTTGGGCTTCAGCTCTGCCTCTTGCTCCTGGCCCACTGAAGCTAGAGGCATCTCTTCACTCAGGCAGCTACAGGCTGCTGAGGCTAATAAGCCCAAGGTTGACAAAGAAAATGGCATAGTCCCAATGTTACCAAACCACATGGCAGGCCATTGATTAAGTCCATTGAAAGTCCCAGGATCAGCAGAGCATGGCAGGCTGCAACAATGACTCAGCTACATGCAGGCTTCAAGCATGCCATAAGCTAGAGACCATTCCCAAAGCTGTTTCTTACATACAGAAAGCAGACCACATCCCGAGGTCAGCTACTCACATGTACACAGTAGATTCCACCATGGAGTTGATTACCAGTCTCATCATGGGGAATACTGCATCCAGCTGCCCAGCCACTCAACCAGGCCCAGGCAAGTTGACACATAAACTTAACTGCCACATATACTTATA
>NW_006921680.1:4361527-4372079 GCF_000298275.1 Orycteropus afer afer | reverse complement strand
GGAGCTCTGGTAGCATAGTGGCTAAAGCACTTGACTGCTAACCAGAAGGCTGGCGGTTCAAACACACCAGCCACTCCTCGGAAGGAAGGTTGGGCAATCTTACTTCCATAGTGATACTGCCTCGGAAACCCAAGGAGGGGTCGCTATGAGTCGGGGCCGACTCGACGGCACATAACACACACACACACACACACATATATATAAATCAGAACATTCTCAGTGACATTAGCATACTTCTAAGAAACTAGGCAAAGAATAAATTAAACTCAAAGCAGTGAGAAAGAAGAAAATAATAAAGACATAATCAATGAAATAAAAACAAAGTAAACAAAAATCAGTGAAACCAAAAGAGAGTTCTTTGAAGAGATAAATAAGGAGCAATAAAGGAACAGTTCAAAAAATTTTAAGCCAATAAATTTGATAACTTAAATGTGACGGGAAACTTACTGGAAATACATGAATTGCCAAAGTTCATCCAAATGGAAACAGATAACCTGAATACCCCCATATCAATTAAAGACATTTAATTCATAATTAAAAGCCTTCCCACAAAGGAAGCTTCAAGCCCAGATGGCTTGGCTTCACTGGTGAATTCTATAAAACAGTCCAGAAAATAGAAAGAGGGAAAACACTCCAGCTTACATCATGAGGCTATAATTACCCTCACATAAAAACAAGATAAAGATTGTATAAGAAAGAAAAATACAAAACAATTCCTTTCAAAAATATATATGAAAATCCTTAGAATCTAAATTGTGTCCCTTTAGAAAATGGAATGGAGGAGTTGCAACAAAGGGGACTACCCTATTTAGTTATAAATCTTCTAGTTTGCTTGGAAGTAGAAAAAACTGTGCATATATTATTTTGATAAGAATTAGTTTTAAACATTGTTTCACCAGGCTTTACCTAAATTAATCTCTATGAAGCATAATTTCACTGGTAGAAATTTGTTTCATAATATAGAAGATAATTCAACAAATTATTGAATTATGTTGAGAAATACTCAACTGATATTAAGAGAATCATTAAATTATAAACATTACTCAGAGAGAGCTCACTGGAAAATGTGGATCATAAACTAGGATGACGTGCATGACACAGAAAAAAACATTGGCCAAAACTCTCTGACTGGAGAATGTGGAAATTAAACTCTGCCTAGAATGTCCCACCAAGAATGATTATTCCTACCTTTCCGTATGTTTCTATGGACAGAATTGGTATAGATATGAAAGGATTTTTAAGGTGATATTTGTGGTCAAGGCAGAAACTTTTGCTCAAACTTATAAATGTATCTGAAATGTATCATATATCTAATTCATCAACTCAACAAATATTTATTGATACCTAAATTCTATGTGAGGAGCTCTGGTGGTGCCTAAGGCACTTGACTGCTAACCAGAAGGCTGGCGGTTCAAATCCACCAGCCACTCCTAGGAAGGAAGTTTAGGCAATCTACTTCCGTAGTGATACCGCCTCAGAAACCCAAGGAGGGGTGTCACTGAGTTGGATCCAACTCGAGGGCAGTGTGTTTGGTTTGTTTTCTTAAACCCTATGTGTCAGTTCATGGGGTAATCTACTTCCGTAGTGATACTGCCTCGGAAACCCAAGAAGGGGTCGCTATGAGTCAGGTCCGACTCGATGGCACGTAACACACACACACACGTGTCAGTTCTACTCTGTCCCATAGGGTTGCTATGAGTCTGAATCAACTGCATGGCAGTGGGTTTGTTGTTGTTTTTTTGAGTTGGGCCCTGGAGGTATGATGATGAAAATGACAAAGTATCTGGTCACAGAACATCTCAGGATATGGGGCTGCTACAGCAACTGGCAGGACTATCATCTATATCCACCAAACCCCATTCAATGCATCTTAAAGCTGCAAATGTTTTCTCAGCCTGGGAATTTAAACTCCAAGAGACTCCCACACTTTCATGACCCCAGACCAAGAAAGTACAGGAAATTCTACTTTCACTGTGATTAATGGAGCACATGCATAAAAGTCAAATGGATGCTTCCAACAAGAAAACTAAAAATTTGTTTGAGAGGAGGTAGGGCTAAAACAGGCAAGATTTAATCTAAACCATTTCCTGTGCCTTGGATTTCTTTTTTAAAAATTGGCCGCCTTATCATTTTCTTAGTCACCTTTTCTCTAGACTTATTGGAGGCGTAGTCCCTCCTAGCAACCTCCCATCTGCCGGAAAACGGAACCAAGAGAGTGAGAAGCCATGGTGACACATTTTCACTGGATGAAATATTAGGAGGAAAGAAATAAATGTACTATTTGCATAAAACCTATTAATACCCTCTTCAGACTAATGAAATGAATTTTACATCACTGAGAGAGCAGCTGTGATCTGTTGCTTCTAGTAATGAGGAGTATTTGAAACAATCCGCAAAGCACTGCTACTCCCAATTGCCAAGCGGCGTCATTGACTTTAGTTCTTTCCAGTAGAAGGCTCTCATTGCTGGCCAGACAGAGATCTGTCTCAAAATTTCATCCATTGGGTTTTTCTTCTTGCTCTAAACGCTGTTATTGTATTTCTTGTATTCCTGTTTTTCATATGCTACTGCAGATCCATGGCATTCCAAACCGCTTAAAAAAAAATGAAAACAAGAGCATTTCTTATTTTTTTTTCTACTGGCAACTACGAAACCATATTTTGGACAATCTCAGGAGATTCATCTCTGCTTTGTGGGTTTCGGGTTAACAATTACCTTTAGAAAGGCCAGACAAAGCGACCTCTGCGCGGTTTGCGCTCTACATGTAAACAGAAAAACCGAGAGGCCCCCCAGAACCGAGAGGTTCGCAGCTACAGCTACAGCAGCGTAGGGGGTCGCAGCAGCAGCTGGAAAAGGATCCGCGGAAATGGGAGGTGTGTGGGGGGAAGCGCAGAGGAGGGTGGAGAATAGGAATCATGTGTGCTCCTCGAGTGTACAACCCACATTTGAGTGTCAAATGACGAGGACAACCTCCAAAAAAACAACAAAGCGCAAATCTGCCGGAATCTCCCTTTCTGTGCCTATGCGTTTTCAACTAACTTTGGGAACTTGTAGACCTAGAGTCGCGCCCCGCGCTACCTCGCCACCACCTTGGTTTCGTGCGCCCTGCCCGCTCTCTTCGGTGCCACCTTTTCCTCTAGGCTAAGGATGGACGATCCCTTCGGCTCCTCAGTTCTGCCGCTGGCGCCCAACCTCTCCGTACCCAACTCTCTGGGCTGGGGTCTCAACCTGACTTCTGAACTGGGAGTTCCAGCCCCCGGGACGCCTCATCTCAGGCTGCCCAGCCGCCGCGTCCGCCTGGTCTTCCTGGGGGTCATCCTAGTGGTGGCTGTGGCCGGCAACACCATGGTGTTGTGCCGCCTGTGCGGCAGCGGGCCCTGGCCAGGGCCCAAGCGTCGCAAAATGGACTTCCTGTTGGTACATCTGGCCCTGGCAGACCTGTACGCGTGCGGGGGTAACACGCTTTCGCAACTGGCTTGGGAGCTGCTTGGCGAGTCGCGCCCGGCCGCTGGCGACCTGGCGTGCCGCTTCGTGCAGCTGCTGCGGGCTTCGGGCCGCGGCGCCTCTGCCCACCTCGTGGCACTCATCGCCCTAGAGCGCCAGCGCACCATGCGCCGGCCGCTGGGCCCGCCGCTGCCCGCGCGCTCTCTCACCGCCCTGGGTTGGTTGCTGGCGCTGCTACTCGCGCTGCCCCCGGCCTTTGTGGTGCGGGGGAGCACTCATGCAGGGCCACGGCCACAGCCACCGCCCACTACGCTCCCCGCCACCCGTGCCTGGCTTGGGGAGCGTCGTTGCCGCAGCATCTTCGCGCCTCTGCCGCGCTGGCACCTTCAGGTCTACTCCTTCTACGAAGCCGTGGTGGGCTTCGTGGCGCCCGTCATGGTCATGGGCGTCGCCTGCAGCCGCCTGCTCTGCGCCTGGTGGCAGCGCCGGCCCCACGCCCCGGCGGCCGCAGTGCCCTGGCCGGCGAGTCCCTGCCGAGCCCCCGCTATCAACCCTCTGCCTCGCGCCAAGCTGCAGAGCCTGAAGATGAGCCTGGTGCTGGCGCTACTGTTCATGGGCTGCAAGCTGCCCTATTTTGCCGCCCGGCTAACAGACGCGTGGTCCTCGCGGCCCGCAGAAGATGCAGAAGGCGAGGACTTGGAGGCGGCGTTGCATGTCGTTGACCTGGCCAGCAATGCTCTCGACCCCTTCGTCTACCTCTTTTTCCAGGCGGGCAATGGCCGAGTCTGGCGGAAGCGCCTAGGCAGTATCTGCTGCGCCCGGGAGAGAGTTTCTCAGGAAGATGAGGAAACCCGTGGCCACCAGGCGCTCCACCGCCACCGCTGGCCTCACCCCCACTATCATCATGCTCGGCGGGAGCAGCTGGAAGGGGGCTGCTTGCGCCCTCCTCCGCCGCGCCCCCGGCCGCTGCCTTGTTCCTGTGAAAGCGTCTTCTAGGTGCTGGATAACAGAGACAAGTCGTCTATTGCCCTGTGCGGCCTCCACCGAAGACGAACGCAGGTGGGATAGATTTAGATCAAAGACGCACCACAAGTGGCAGGAATGTCTCTGAGAGAGTTACACTTAAGCTGTCCCTCCTCCTCCATTCTTCATTGTAACTATCTCCTGATGTTTTACATTTTCCATAATTCTTCCAGTTTCTTTTCTCCCTTCCAGGCCCTCAAACCTTGCACCACTTGTGATGGAGAGAGAATGAGCCATTTGAGAACTAGTAAAATCTGAGTCAAAGTTAGATTTCTTATTTTTACAGTTCTGTTTCTCTCTTCCATAATGCTGTGGATCAACTAAATCGCCAAGTGTCTGTGTTTGCTGTGTTATCTATCATGTTTCTTAATTTGAATCGTGTTTAAATCAAGTGTACCTTTGGAGGCAGTGAGTTTGCCCTTCTTTCTAGGAGGAAAATCTCCACATTCCTTCCCTGGGGAGACTGGAAATTGTACCACTGATACTGTAAGAAATGTAATCATGCTGTCACTTCAGAGCACAGAATATTTGCAAAATTAAAAAAAAAAAAAAAATTCCACAGAGCAATTAGTACTTTTTCACATGGCAATATGTTTTCTCAGAAGAAAAATAGTTTGGCATTATTTCCAGTCTAGCTCCCACCTCAGTCAAAGCTGGGATTGTCAGAACTAGACAAAGAAGCTTCCCTTGGTCTCTTTCAAATATGCCCAGTTTCTGTAGGAACTTGTCCCTGTGCCCAGACCAATCTCTACTTCCGTGCTGCTGTGTCCATAGAGAGTCTCTCCATGCCAAGTCACCAGCAAATTAGAGAAGAGAAGAGAAACACAAAGATGTTGGTTGTGAACAGGACTCACCACCCTAGATGGAACCCCATGGAGGTTTGCAGTGAGGAAGGAAGCTGCAACCTCATAATGCTGCACCTAAGTAAAAAATCTCTTACAAAAAAGGAAAGTGATGCCTATTGGTGTGTAATGCTCAAGAAACAGATTTAATCAGTGACATCCTCTTCTTAACTGTCCTTGCTTCTAGATAGAAGTGGTAGCACTTATGAACAATAAACCCATGTGTTTACTAGTGACTTTCATATGAGAATCTGCAAGCTTTCTATTAGTGTTTCCCATTCATGCACAAATGCAGGTGTAAGATGCAGAAAAGGGAAATGACTGGTTAAAATTTACTTGTAGAGCTAATGCTTTCCAAGGACAAGTACCCTTTTGTTCACTGATACATCTCAAACTCATAGAACAATGCTGGCACACAGGAGGCACTGAGTATTTATTTGTTGAATAGTTCATCATATGGGTGAGATGTAAATAAGAAACCAAACACATTGCCACCTAGTCAATTCTGGCTCATATAGAATAGATAAGGGGAATACAAAAGGAAATCTTCATTAAATTTGCCTTATCGCCCTCCAACACTTTCACAATAGATGTTAAGGAGTTGCAGGTTTTCCTTCTCCTTGCTACCCTTATTTTTATACATTAATGAGCATTTGTTAATTGCTCATTTTGTGCCAAGTAATGTGCTAGGAAGTAGCCCTGGTAGCACAGTGCTGGGCTGTTAACTGAAAACTTGTCAATTCTTAAGTGCCCATCAATAGATGAAGGGATAAATAAACTATGGTTGTTGTTGTTGTTATGTGCCGTCGAATTGGACCCAACTCATAGTGACTTCTCATTGGGTTTCCGAGGCAGTATCACTATGGAAGTAGATTGCCCCATCTTCTTTCCCAGGAGTGGCTGGTGGGTTTGAACTGCCAGCCTTCTGGTTAGCAGTCAAGTGCCTTAGGCCCTAAGCTGCCAGAGCTCCTAAATAAACTATGGTACATACACACAATGGAATACTATGCAACATTAAAGAATAATGATGAATCTGTGAAACACCTCATAACATGGATGAACCTGGAGAACATTATGCTGAGTGAAATTAATCAACCACAGACGGACAGATACTATATGAGACCACCACTATAAATAATCAAAAAAGTGTTTACACGCATAAAGAAACATTCTTTGAAGGTTGCCAGCGTTGCCCAGGAAGGGATGGGAAAGTAAATCACTAACTAGAGGGTAGATACATATTAATTTGGGTGAAGAGAAAGGCAATACACAATAAGAGGGAGGTCAGAACAAAATGATCAAGGCAGTAGACATAGGGAGGAACATAGATTATTTAAAAGCAAGAAAGGTGAATACTATTGCACACACAATCCTGCCATAACAATACTCTAAGAGTAGATACATAGACATTCAAGCTGAACAAGGGTGGGAAGGTAAATGGGACTACACTCACGAATATATATAGGTTTGACAGATGATATTTCTACATATATTTATATGTGCTGCAAATATATCCATGAATATAGTACAGCATACAGAGGACAAAGTTATGAAAACTTCTTAGCTATAATCAAACACCTTGAGGGAATGAGTCACTGGGCTCGGGGGCTCAGTATCATCACCTCAGGGAACATCAAAATCAGTTGGCATAACAAAATCCACAAAGACTATGTTCTGCAACCTACATTGGTGAGTAGCAACTGGGGTCTTAAAAGCTTGCAAGGTGCCATTAAGGTGCAATTTTTTTTTCCAAAATCAAAAAAGTGATTTATTGAATGCTCAGGAATACAGTAAAGTGTCCTAGAATAGTTGGCAAGACAGGAAGGATATATTTTCAGCTCATATATTATTGATTGTGTTCTCCAATATTCTACATATATTGATGTCAAATGCCATGTATACCCTTGCATGAGTAAAGTTTTCAGATACACTGGTGTCTTATCATGTGTGCAACAATATATTCACTTTATAAATATGTATAGACTCACTCTGATTAGTTTTTCATGGAAAAAAAAGAACCAAACTCACTGCCATCAAGTCAGATCCGACTCATAGTGACCCCTCCTTGGGTTTCTGAGGCGGTATCAGTATGGAAGTAGAATGCCCAGCCTTCCTTCCTTCCGAGGAGTGACTGGTGGGTTTGAACTGCCAGCCTTCTGGTTAGCAATCAAATGCCTTAGTTACTACGCCACCAGAGCTACCAAAGACAGTAATGAATATTGGTTCTTTTTATGACATTTTCTTACAAAATTTTGATTCCATATGATTAGGAATGCTTGTATTCATAAGTGTAAATTTAAAATTCTCAGTATAATTCTGTTATACTGTTCATGTAACAGTAAACATTTCTTTTTTTTTACACATTTTGTTTTGTGATACTGGTCACATTTCCCACAGTGTAGCATTTCACCTCCCCCTTCCTCCCTGTGGTTACCCTTTCCCTGCGGCCTTCTTGTCTATGCATTCCTGTCTCCCTACATTTCTCCTTGTGCAAATGCTGCCCTCCTGATCTTCCTTCCATGGTTGATTGTTCTAAGAAGTGCATCTACCTGGTGCAGGTATTCAGCTTGGAGGCGTCTTTTTTTTTGCCTGAGAGGAAAGCCGTGGGAGTGAGATCAATTCCAAGCCCAAAGGGTACCTTGGGGCCATAGTCTCTAGGGGTTGACCGGTCTCTATTGGACCAGTAAGGTAAGGCGTAACTATTGATCTCTCCCCATCTGAAGCAAAGTAGAGTGATGAAAGTAAAATATGCATAGAAAAAACAATTAGTCCGAAGGACTAATAGACCATCTGAACTTCAGCCTCCATGGCTAACTATTCTGAAAGAAACCACATAGAAAGTCCAGGATAGAGTAGAAGAAATATGTGGAACAAAACTCAAAATCATTTACAAAAAACAAAACAAAACAAAAAACAGGCTTCTGGTCAGATAGAGACTGGTGGCATCTCAAGACTGTGGCCCTTAGGCACCCTTCAAACCTGGAACTGCACTCACACCATGGCTTGACTTTCAGTGAAACAATTCCTAGGCCCATAAGGTAAACAATAACACCAAGGAAGACCACACCTCTTAGAACAATCAACCATACAGATCTAAAGGACACGTTTACCCAGGGGTAAAGTTCAGAAGGCAAAAAGGGATAGGAAGAGAAGGATGAATGGAAATGGTAAACAAGAGATAGAAGTGAGAAGAGTTCTATTACACTGTGGGAATTAAAATCAATGTCACAAAACAAAATTTGTATGAATTGTTGAATGGAAAACCAATTTATTCTGTAAACTTTCACCCAAATCACAATAAAAAGTTTAAAAATAAATAAATAAAACAAAGGTCAGTGGTTCAAACCCACTGACCACTCTGCAAGAGAAAGATGTGGCAGTCTACTTCCATAAGGATTACAGCTTTGGAAACCCTATGTGGCAGTTCTACTCTGTCCTGTAGGGTCGCTATGAGTCTGAGTTGACTCGATGGCAGTAGATTTGGTTTTGCTAGGTTAAATGTGCCTGGCATTAAAAATGCTGAGATGAATAAGGCACATCTTTCCTTCTAAAACCTTTTGGTCAATGTAGGACACAAGTACTCTTGACAATTACAGTGTAATATGTTTTCATAAGAGGTGAGATCAGGGTGGTGGAGACACTGAAAAGGATCATTTTAAAACCTTGGGGGATTGAAGTGCTCACCAGAAGAGGTTAGTCATCTTGAAAGCTTAGTTCAGAGTGACTCATCAGATAGGGAAGGGCATTCTAGGCAGTGGGAATACCATTTGTAAAGTATAGGGAAGAGAGACCATAGCATGGTCAAGAAATGACAAAAGTTGCCATGTCTAGCATTAGGATGCTTGTGGGGCCTGACCTAATGGACCCAGTAAAGAAAGGTCTTGTATCTCAGGCCAAGAAATCAAATAGTGATCTTTGAAGGATTTAATCAAACTAATAACATGATCAGATTTGAATTTTATCAAGGGAAGTCCAATGATAGCACAAAGGATCAACTAACTGGAAAAAAAGGAATGATTTTTGGAAGAGATAAAGGCAGATATGCCTCAAAACTTGACTTAAATGTTGTATCATTCAGAATACTCTCAATTGAGATAATAAATTGAAGCCAGCTGAGTTGGGTTTTCTGTTACCCACAGCTGAGAGCATATTAACAGAAAAGAGGAATTAGTTGGTTTAAACTGATTATCTCACATAAAAGAATTCCAGTGCTAGGGCTGCACCAGAGTTCGTTTATTGAGTTACTCAAATTTATTAGCCAGGACCCACATCCTTTCCATTCTGTCATCTTGAGCTGATGGACTTGGCACTCAGGCCAGTTCCCCTTGAAATCACAAAGTGGATGCTGTGGTTCCAGGCATTACCTTCAACAATGACAATGTCAAAAAGAAGAGACTTTTCCTTTCTCTCTTTCTCTTTATCCCACTGTTGTTGAGAATAAAGAAACATATCCCAGAAGTCCCCCTGAGAAGACTCTCCCTTATTGCTTATTGGCCAGAACCATGACATATGTTTATATCTAGACCTATATGTTTATATCTAGACCTATAATTGCAAGGGAGCTCTGGTAGCATAGTGGCTAAGACACTTGGCCTGCTAATCAGACGGCTGGTGGTTCAAACCCACCAGCCACTCCTCGGAAGGAAGGTTGGGCAATCCTACTTCCGTAGTGATACTGTCTCGGAAACCCAAGGAGGAGTCGCTATGAGTCGGGGCCGACTCGACGGCACATAACAACAACAACATAATTGCAAAGGGAAAAGGGACCATCTTGAGCTGAGGACTTGACTTGCGTGGAGGAAGGTTAACAAAATAGGATTCTTTGGGAAAGAAAGAAGGGGAAATATTTGTTGAGAAGGCAATACCAAAATCTTTAAATGGTTGCAGGATTGTTAAAGAGATTGATTTTTACAATCTAATAGAACTTTTCAGCTAAGTGCCAACTAGAAATTCTAAGAATTCTTCTGCAGGGTCAAAAATACCAAATACCAGCTCAAGAATTCAATAACTGAATTTACTCTAGATTTTGTGGAAGATTTCATACTGAAATGCTTCTCTTCTATAGCTAAAGAACTTTCTCTAATTTTAACTAAGTCTGAGAGTTGGTAGATCTAGGTGTCTTGGTTCCCATCCCTAGAGGCATTTGTAGATTAAGAAATTTGAAGCGAGAGGCGGGGCAAGATGGCGGACTAGGCAGAAGGATTGCACAGACCCTCTTCAACAAAGAAAAGGGAAACCAATTA
>NW_006921680.1:4340103-4341427 GCF_000298275.1 Orycteropus afer afer | reverse complement strand
TTAAATCCACTGTACATTACCCTTGGAGTTAGATTTCAACCAAGCTGCTGCACACAGACCTGCATTTTAAGACTCTAAACCAGGCAATCAATCTCACTGCTGTGGAGTCTGATCCGACTCATAGCGAACCCTCCTTGGGTTTCCTAGGCGCTATCACTATGGAAGTAGATCGCCCAATCTTCCTTCCGCACAGTGGGTGGTGGGTTTGATTAGCAGTCAAATGCCTTAGGGAATATGCCACCAGAACTCTCCAAGACTCTAGGTGGCACTATTTATATAAGCTACTCGGAAGGAAGATGGGGCAATCTACTTCCGTAGTGATACTGCCTCGGAAACCCAAGGAGGGTTCGCTATGAGTCGGGCCGACAATGGCACATAACAACAACAACAACATACTGCTCTGGTAGCGTAGTGCCTAAGGCACTTGACTGGTGACCAGAAGGCTGATGGTTCAAACCCACCAGCCACTCCTCGGAAGGAAGATGGGGTAATCTACTTCCGTAGTGATACTGCCTCGGAAACCCAAGGAGGGGTCGCTATGAGTCGGGTCTGACTGGACTGCACATAACAACAACAACATACCGCCTCGGAAACCCAAGGAGGGGTCGCTGAGTCGGGACCGACTCAACGGCACATAACAACAACAACATGATGTGAATGCTACCCCAGCTTTATTTTTATTTTTATTTATTTATTTTGTGCTTCAGGTGCAGATTTACAAGGCAAATTTGTTTTACATTCTCAGTTCATGCACATTTGATTTCAGGGCCCTGATTACAACCTCCAACCATAAAAAGCTCTCCTCCCCTCCCCTCGCCTCCCTGTGCCCTTCTTAACTGTGCATTCCTGTCTGTCCAACTTTATCTCTATATAATGCTTCTGGTGTCTCATGCCTGACTGCTCAAGGGGTACAACTCCCTACAGTAGATGTGTGCATCACCCTGGTGTGGGTGTTCTGCATGTAGGTCTTTCTACTATTGGGCTAAGAGCCAATCCATGGAAGTAAGTCCATTTCTAGGCCTAAAAGATAACCTGGGATCATAGTCTTGGAGGTTCTACCAGTCTCTATCCAACCAGTAATTCTGGTAATTTTTGTGTTTTTGAATTTTGTTCCACATTTTTCCTCCCAGTCTATCCAGGATCTCCAGTTTTGATCCCTTTCCAAGAGCTTGGCATTGGTAGCTGGGCACTGCCACCCCCAGCTTTGAGCAATACGGTGGCCCTGGTTTTTTTTTATTCTTTTTTTTTTTATTTTTTTTTTAGGATTTGGGTGAAGATTTACAGAGTAAATTCACTTTTCATACAGCAGTTCACATATGCTTTG
>NW_006921680.1:4328688-4334978 GCF_000298275.1 Orycteropus afer afer | reverse complement strand
CAGATCAGTGAGTAAGCACAAGCCCGCCTTGTTTCAGTGCCTACATGATCTATTACATAATTTGAAGCAGAAAATATATAGAAAACAGCCAAGAATGTAATTAAGTAAACTAAGTAAAACACAACTATGGTTTAAATTTTGCTCTGTAAATTTGCACCCAAAACACATGAGCACGTGTGCGCACACACACACACACACAAATGGTATTGAAAGAAGTCCAAGCTGCACTGAATCTCTTCAGATTCATCCCAATACTCAATATACACCAACCACCAATGCAAAATATGAAGAAATTAAAGATTTTTACCAACTTCTGCAGTCTGGAATTGACCAAACATGCAATCAAGATGTATTAATTATTAATAATTAACAAGTATTGGTGATCTGAATGTAAAAGTTGGAAACAAAGAAGAATCATTAGTAGTTGGGAAATATGGTTTTGGTGATAGAAATGACACTGGAGATCACACAATAGAATTTTAGTCAAATGCCTTAGACACTATGCCACCAGAGCTCCTGTAATGATTTATATATTGCAAATACCTTTTTATTTTTTTCAACAGCATAAACAGAGGCTATACATGTGGGCCTCACCAGATGGAATACACAGAAATCAGATCAACTATATTTGTGGAAAGAAGCAATGGAGAAGCTCAATGTCATTAGTCAAAACAAGGCTAGGAGCTGACTGTGGAACAGACCATCAATTGCTCATGTACAAGTTCAAGTTGAAGCTGAAGATAATTAAAATAAGCCCACAAAAGCCAAAATATAACCTTAATTATATGCCACCTGAATTTAGAGACTATCTGAAGAATAGCTTTGATTCACTGAACACCAATGATCAAAGACCAGATGAGCAGTGGGATGACATCAAGAGTGTCATACATTAAGAAACCAAAAGGTCATTAAAAAGGCAGGAAAGGAAGAAAAGGCCAAAATGGATGTCAGAAGAGATTCTGAAACTTGCTCTTGAACACAGAGTAGTATCTAAAGCAGATGGAAGAAATGCTGAAATAAGAGAACTGAACAGAAGATTTCAAAGGGTGGCTCAAGAAGACAAAGTAAAGTACTATAATGAAATGTGCAAAACCCTAGAGTTAGAAAATCAAAAAGGAAGAATAAGCTAGCATTTCTCAATATGAAAGAACTGAAGAAAAAATTCAAGGCTCCAGTTGCAATATTTAAGGATTCTATGGGTAAAATGTTGAATGATGCAGGAAGCATCCAAAGAAGATGGAAGGGTATGAAGTGTGCATATGGAAAATGAATTTGCCCTGTAAAGTTTCACCCAAATCACAATAAAAATTAAGAAAAAAAGAAGATGGAAGGAGTACACAGTCACTGTATCAAAAAGAATTGACTGATGTCCAACTATTTCAGGCAGTAGCATAAGAACAAAAACCAATGGTATTCAATGTCACCCACTCAGGAAGGGATCAAAACTGGAGATCCCAAATAGAATGGGAGGAAAAATGTGGAACAAAACTAGAAAATACAAAAATGACCAGAATTACTGATTGGATGGAGCCTGGTGGATCTCCCAAGACTATGGCCCTGGGTTACCCTTCCAGCCTAGAATTGGACTCACTCCCAAAGATGGCTCTCAGCCCAGCAGTAGAAAGACCTATATCTACCCTAGGGATACGTACCCACCTACTCTAGGGAGACACTCCCCTTAGAGCAATAAGCCACAGGGCACCAGAGGGGCAGCATTCACGTAGAGGAAAATGGACAGACAGGAGTGCATAGTTAAGAAGGGCACAGGGAAGGGATGGTCACAGGGATGGGAAGGGAGGAGAGTGTGTTATGGTTGGGGATGGTAATGGGGGCGTGAAATCAAATGTACAAATGAACTGTTGAATGTAAAACAAATTTTGCTCTGTAAATTTGTACTCAAAGTGCACATACACACAAAAAAATGGTATTGAAGGAAGAAGTCCAAGCTGTGCTGAAGGAATTGGCAAAAAAAAATAAAATAAATTAAATAAGTCTCCAGGAATTGATGGAATGCCCATTGAGGTGTTTCAACAAATGGTTGCAGGACTGACAGCATTTCCCCATTTATACCAAGAAATTTGGAAGACAGCTATGTGGCCAACTGACTGAAGGAAAAAAACCTCACTGCCATTGAGTCAGATCCGACTCATAGTGACCCTTCCTTTGGTTTCCAAGGCGGTATCACTATGGAAGTAGATTGCACAACCTTCCTTCTGAGAAGTAGCTGGTGGGTTTGAACTGCCAGTGTTCTGGTTAGCAGTCAAATGCCTTAGGCACTATGCCACCAGAGCTCCCAACTGACTGAAACAGATCCATATTTGTGCCTATTGCAAAGGAAAGTGATCCAATAGAATGTGGAAATTATTGAACAATATCATTAACATCACATGTAAGTAAAATCTTGTTGAAGATAATTCAAAAATGGTTGCAGCAGTATATTGACAGACAAGTTCCAGAAATGCAAACAAGATTCAGAAGAGGGTGTGTGACAAGGGATATCATTGCTGATGTCTAATGGATTTTGGCTGAAAGCAAACAAAACCAAAAAGATGTCTACCTGTGTTTTATTGACGCTGCAAAGGCACTTGACCGTGTGGATCATAACAAATTATGGATAACACTGCAAAGAATGGGAATTCCAGAACACTTAAATGTTCTCATGAGAAACCTGTACATAGACAAAGAGGCTGTCATTCAAACAGAACAAGGGGATATTGCATAGTCTAAAATCAGGAAGGGTGTACGTCAGGGTTGTAGCCTTTCATCATACTTATTCACTCTGTATGCTGAGCAAATAATCTGAAAAACTGGACTATATGAGGAACAATATGGCATCAGGATTAGAGGAAGGACCACTAACAACCTGCGATATGTAGATGACACAACCTTGGTTGCTGAAAGTGAAGATGACTTGAAGGACTTACTGATGAAGATCAAAGACTACAGTCTTCAGCATGGATTACACCTCAAGGTAAAGAAAACAAAAATCCTCACAACTGGACCAAAAAGGCATATCATGATAAATAGAGAAAAGTTTGAAGTTGTCAGGGATTCAGTTTACTTGGATCCACAATCAACACCCATGGAAGCAGCAGTCAGGAAATCAGATGTTGTATAGCACTGGGAAAATCTGCGGCAAGACCTCTTTAAAGTGTTGAAGAGCAAAGATGTCACTTTGAAAACTAAGGTGCACCTCACCCAAGCTATGGTATTTTCAATTGCCTCATACCCAGTTGAAAGCTGGACAGTGAACAAGGAAGATTGAAGAACAGTTGATGCCTTGAATTGTGGTGTTGGCAAAGAATATTGAAAATACCGTGGACTGCCTGAAGAATGAACAAATCTGTTCTGGAAGAACTGCAGCCATAATGCTCCTTGAAAGCAAGAATGCCCAGGCTTCATCTTACCTACTTTGTTCATGTTGTCGTAAGGGACCACTCCTTGGAGATGGATATCATGCTTAGCAAAGTAGAGGGTCAACCAAAAGGGGAAGATGTACACAATGTACACAAAACAAAATGGATTGACACAGTGGCTACAATGATGGGCTAAAACATAGCAAGGATTGTGAGGATGGTGCAGGACTGGGCAGTGTTTCATTCTATTGTACAAAGGGTCTCTGTGAGTTAAGTCTGCACTTAACAACAACAACTCAATAGATGACAACCATTGTTATAACACTGGGTTGTGAGGGATGAAAGCTCATTGAGCAAATATTACATGAAAGGAACGGGATCACCATGGAAGATTAATACAACAATAGTGGAACATAAAAATAGGGAAGTTGGGCTTTAAGGAAGGTATAGTGGCCATTATTGATTGCCTTCCTAGATCCATTTCTCCTTTTCTAACAGCTTTCAGACTCTTTATAGATGTTTATGCCCCTTCTGAGTAGTCAAGTGCTTTGAGGGAAGCTGACCCCTCTCACACTCCAAGACTGGGCCTTGATTAGTTTAATCACATCAAAGTAACTCACCTGCCTCACCACCATGTCTTGATCAGGAATGGTCATGCAATTGAGGCCAGTGAGATGAGAGGGGAGGTGTATTGGGGCTTCTAGGAAAGAAGCTCTTAACTCTTTTGGGAGAGCCATGAGAGCTAGCATGCTCTATTTGCCTCTCTCCCACTGAAGGTAAATGAAGGAGCATATAATCCTGATGGCTGCAGGATATTCAAGCAGCCTGATCATGACAGGAGTGAGCTATAAGATGAAGTCAATATTGTGGATATGGCAGAGTTTAGTCATGGGAAGAACTTAGATCCTTGTTAACTTTACTGAGCTGTCATATAAAAAATCACTGAGACCTGTCCAGTTAAGTAAGTCATTACATTTTCTTTTTGCTTAAGGCAGTTGAATTGGATTTTCTGTTACTTGTACCACCAACAACCTCTAACTGAAGTAAAAGCTTGGCAAGAAAAAGAGTCCCATTTTAGTCTATTGCATAATGGCTTATGTTCTTTATCAAAAATATAAGAACACTCCAAGTATATGAGTTTGTATATGAGTTGCTTGATTGTTTGATAAATGTCAGCTTCCTCTAGTGAAATGGACTCACTGAGAGGGACCATGTCATTTTATCGTTTTATTGTGATTTTGGGAAAAGTTTACAGAGCAAATTCTTTTTCTATATAACAGTTCACACAGATTTTGTTTCATGACATTGATTGCCATCTTGAAAAGGTAAAAGCTCTTCTTCCTACTTCCTCCCTGTGATTACCTTTTTTCTGTGTCCTTCTTTCCTATGCATTCCTGCCCTCTGAGCTATCTACCTGTGCAAATTGCCCTTCTGATCTCCCATGGTTGATTGTTCCAAGGAGTGTGTCTATCTGCTGTAAATATTCACCTTATACCTGTCTATTGTTTGGCTGGAAGCCACTGGAGTAAATTCAGTTCCAAGCCCGAAGGGTTACTAGAGGTCATAGTCTTGGGAGTTTCACCAGTCTCCATAAGACCAGTAAACCTGGCCCTTTTTTTTTTTTTTTATGATTTTGAGTTTTATTCCACATTTTTCTACCACTCTATCCAGGATCTCTTATTTTGATCCCTTTCTGAGTGTTTGACAGTGGTAGTCGGAGACCATCTACTTCTTCTGGTCTCAGGGTCATGTACATTGAAGTTTGCATGGTCCTCTATTCCCTTGGACTAATTGTTTCCATGCATCTTTGATTTTCTTCATTCTTCTTTGCTCTAGGCAAGGAGAGACCAATTATTGTGTCTTAGATAGCCTTTTGCAAGCTTTTAAGACCCCAATTGCTACTCATCCAAGTAGGATATAGAACAATGTTTCTGTGTAGTATATTAAGCCAATTGAGCTCATTAGCCACTAGAGAAATGCAAATCAAAACAATAATCAGATACCATCTCGCCCCAGCAAGAATAGCAAAGTTCAACAAGACAGAAAATAACAAAGACTGGTGAAAATGTGGAGAGATTGGGACTCTCATACAGTGCTAGTGGGACTGTACAATGATACAACCACTGTGGAAAAGGTATGGTGATTCCTTAAAAAGTTGATAATGGAAATACCATTTGATCCAGCAATCCCATTATAAGATATATATCCTAAAGAAGTGAGAGCCAAGACATGAATAGATGTATGGACACCCATGTTCATCACAGCACTATTCACAATAGCGAACAGATGGAAACAGCCTAAGTACCCGTCAACAGAGAAATGGATAACCAAACTGTGGTACATACACACAATTGAATACTGTGCAAAACTAAAGAATAATATAGAATCCTCAAAACACCTCATAATGTGGATTAATTTGGAAGACATTATGCTGCATGAAATGATTCAATTACAGAAAGAAAAATATTGTATAAGTCCACTATTGTAAAAAGCCAAGGAAAGGTTTATATATGGAAGGAAACTTTCTTTGTTGGTTAGCTGGGATGGGAGGGGAGGGGAAGGAAAATTCCTAGATAGGTAAGAGAAAAGTGATGATTTGGGTGAGGGGGAAGGCAATATACAAAAAGCAAGTGACCAAAACATAGTAACATTAAGGAACAGGAAGATACAGAGAGGTCCACAAGAGGTACAAACAATAAAGATAAAGACTTTTACATACACAATACTGCATTATCTGTTATAGCAAAGATTAATCTATGGGTGGATACATATATAGACAGGCTAAATGATCAGGTATTCCTAGGCAGAAGAGAATATACCCATTACCATATATAAGGGAAGATGGGGCAATCTACTTCCGTAGTGATACTGCCTCAGAAACCCAAGGAGGGGTCGCTATGAGTCGGGTCTGACTCGACGGCACATAACAACAAC